>NC_087204.1:56257475-56324109 GCF_015104395.2 Macrobrachium nipponense | reverse complement strand
CTAAAAGTTGCCATTAGTGAATTTATGCATTATAGAAGTAATGGCACATATTTCCTGCCCGATTCCCCCCAAATTGACCACGTAATATTATTACTCACAAAGAGTCACTCTGTCGTCCACCCAAAGCTTATTATTGCTACCTGTGTGAGCATCTCCATCCATTAAGTGTCAACGAATTCATTTTATCACACCAGTGCGACTGAACAACCTCATCTCAAGGTTATGTGAAGCATGACTTTGCAAATGGCATAATACAGTAACTGTACTACCTTTGCATCATATTTACGTACAAAAATATAAATATAAATTTTCCATACCAATTTTACGTTTAAAAGCATAAAAGCTTATAAATTACTTCAAAAATTAAACAAACACTTTTTGCAGGGATATCATCTTTGAAGCGTGCAGTATCACATCTTGTAAAAGTACACTAACTGTATCTGCTGTTATTATCTTCGTATCATATTTATGCATGTACAAAAATAAAAATACATTATTCATATGTTTTAGATTTTGTAAATGTTGTCAACGAAAAATTTCCGTATGCCAATTAGTTAGGTTCCAATGAAAAGTTTGCTGTCTGTTAATTCATGCAACTCGAAGCGTATAAGATTAAGGTATTGTAAAGAATGAACAAGATTTAGATGAGCAGTAAATGTAAAAGATTGGTTTACCAATTGATTAAGTCAACACAACATCATAATAAGTACTACTTACTACAAGACACATTATTATTAACTACACTGTTTATACTTATACAATTAGTCCTGCCAGTGCTAACTTCATACTAAGTGTCAATGATGGTAGAAGTCGCATATATTGTGAAGATTAATGTTCACCAAAATGATCTTTCAGCTAACACATTAAATAAGACTGTGAAAAATGAGAGGCAGGTAACGGAGGGCACAGAACTGACCCAGTTCCCTAGCAGCAAAATCTTCCAAATGTTAAAGGACAGTCCCAGGCTTGGGCTATGAACAAGTGAGGGCACTGACACCTTACCTCTTAAGGGGAACATGAAAATGATTGCACACTATGGGGAACATGGAACAGTTTCACCAACTTAAATCCAGAAAAACTTTTAACTGACTAAAATATGGTTTACACCTCTTCTTTGTCTCAACATGCTTCCCCTGAACCAAATGGGAAGCAGAAGGAGGGGCTAAAGATGATATCTCAATAAAAACTAAAGCATTAACAAAGGAAGAGTCAAGATTGAGTAAGAATAAATACATACAAAAGACCTAGAGAAGGGGGAGAAATGACACATTTATGATCTGATCTAACTATGTGTATTTGCTTTTGCAATCTATCTGCTTCCCTTCTCTTCCTAATCTACACAAAAACTTAAGCATAAAGTCTTTAAAAAATCCCTACTTCACATCTATTCTCAAGATTACACTTTATACCTCTGCAGCTAAAACAATGTTGATCTCAAAAATCAACATCTTGGTACCACAGTTATCATTCCTACAGAACCTAACTTTCTTAGCCTTGATTCCAGTAGAAGGTATCATAGGAAAAATAAATTTACAGTGCCGTGAAAGTAACACACACCAAAAACTATAAAATACCTACAAGTGCCTATACACAATGGCAGCAAGGAGAATTCTGACGAGCTAAAACATTTGAAACACACATGGTATAGAACAGGTGTACTACTCCACCAGGTGTACTAGATAGTCATCCATGCAGCAATTTGATCTTTTCTTGCTTATCAGTGCAGATATACACTATCTTTGACAGAAGGTAAGATTCATCCCAAATAAAGGGAATTATCCTAAAAATTAATTTAATAGAAGACTAGTTATTATTCTCATGGTTAGATTGATGAAAGCTCAAAATGTTTTCCTCCCAACAGATGTAATCTTTTGTTATTGGTCGAGTGCTTGTTTAATAACTATTTCATATTACAACAATCCTCATTAAGAAATAAAAAAAACCTTCATTTACAGTCGACCCTGGTACATATTCGCGCGCGTGGGGGGGAGAGAGAGAGAGAGAGAGAGAGAGAGAGGAGAGAGAGAGAGAGGAGACGAGAGAGAGAGAGAGAGAGAGAGAGAGAGAGAGAGAGAGAGAGAGAGGATGTGTACCACAACCCCCCGTACCTATGAAGAGTTCAAATCTGCTAATACTTAAAATCCCTTTTACAACACTTCAGACTGCTTATTTTGATAGTTTAAACACAAAAAAACTAAAAATTCTTATACCCAAGTATAAAAAGTGCATTTAATCACGAAAACTATAAGAGAATACAGTATAATTAGTGAATATTTCTCAGTGAAAAATCAGCGAATAGGAGAATGTTCTGCGAATAATGTGTACATAAAAATATGCTCCATTGCTCCAAGAGAAAACCATGAATCGGTGAGTCCGTGAATCCGAAACTGTGAATAGGCGGTGTCAACTGTATACTGAATTCTGTTGACATATAGTATTGTTTCACTGAAACACCTCATATTCTAATCGGTAACACTTTACAGTTCCCCTCAATAATAAAATGGGCAATGATAAGCTTAAATCAAGAGTCAGTCAAGAATTTTAAGATTAAAAAGCAATCCTTCATTTTTATATCTTCACAAAAATACATCTATATACTGTACACATTACGTATTTATTATTAGTCAAGAGGGAAAGATATAAAAAAATTGGCAGGCCTCACAGCAATATTATTGGGAGAAAAAAAAAAAAATCTGCAAAACTTGAGCAAACTGGGAGAGCAGAAGGTTAAGATGGTGACGCTTCAGTCTCTCAACAAAATGAGGGTATACATACTATCATATATAGGGGAAGCCACAGCATGTTGATGCTGCTCGGATAGTTCACAGAATAATGCACCTGATGACTGCCAGGTGATAATAAGTACGCTCCCTTAACGCTTAATGGACGGAACCCCTCATATGAGTAGCAATAACAGGTTTAGAGTGGTGGAGAGATCCATTCACATGAGCATCAATATTATGCAACATCAATTTGAAGGAATCGGGTGGGGAAAGAGTTTCCATTACTTCTATATCCCATAAATTCACTAATGGCAACTTTTAGACTAGCTAAAATCAAGTGGGCAGCTCATGAGAGTTAGTTGTGATCTGGATTATAGATTTGAAGGGAGCATGTACTGCCCCCCTCTCTCTCTCTCTCACATGATGTCTTTTTATATATTTGCTCATAAATATACCCAGGGGTTGCTGATGGTTTTAGTTCTTATCTTTTATGATAGTACTCTGTCAGTTATAATTGTAATTTTCCACAGAAAATTGCAAAGAAATATTAGAAAAGACATGTATAACCCAAAAAAAGGGACTCCATCTTTGATCTCTGTAAATTTACATAAATATTTTACAACAAATACACTCAGAATTTGTTAGTGATTTTAGTTCTTATCTTTTATGATAATGTCTGAGATGTAATTACAATTTTACAAAATAATATAAATTTATTTATTAGAAAAATTGTATAACTTGGTAAAATTTACAATTGTCTGGTAAAAGAAGCCCCACAAGGGATTGTAAAATCATTTTCAACTTCTCATAAAAGGTAGGGAACATTTTTTAGAATTTTTTCCTTATACTTTGTGCATTTGCATATCTTACTCTTTTCCATTGAAGTTTTTTTTTTTTAATTGGACAACCTCAAAGTTTACCCAGCCTAGGGTGCTGCATATTAATTTTTTAGCCCAGCTCTTAAGGGTTAAGGTTGCAAACAAACATGGGTATTAAAATAACTAGCTGGCAGAGGCTAAAAGAATTTTTGACAAAATCTCTTGCCAGAAAACCCATCACAAGGGATGGGGGAGAGGGAGTGAGGAAGTAGAAAAGATAGGGAAGGGGAAGAAGAAAATACCTTTAATTTTATGCATGATTTCTGTGGTTTTTGTATTGCTGCTACACATGTTAATGTTTACAGATGGAGGAGAAACAGTGCCCCTGAACTATATTCTATAAAACAATCAATGAATTATGCAATAATATTTTAAATAACTGTTACAGAATAGGAGAATGAGTAAGTGGAAGGTGTTGCAGAAACTGTGGAATGACTGGACATTTTGCCAGGACATGTAAGAACTCTCTGAGCAAGTGCAAAGGATGTGGAATGGAGGGTCACGTGAAGGAAGTCTAACGTAGTAAACCACAACGCCAGGGAAACTAATTGCTAAGGGGGTTCCATGGTGAGCCCTCTTGTATAGAAGGGATACATGTGTTGCAAGTGAGAGAAGGAAATACATATAAGGTTAATAGGAGCACATCAAAATCAGTAGAGAAGATGGAGAGAACAACCAAAATACATAATAGACTATAGAACATCCCATTAGAGAGTTATTCAGGGAGGAAAAGGAAAAAGGAAGTGAAGAAATTGAAAGACATAAATTGGGGAGATAAACGAGCGTTAGTGGAACATAAGAGAAAGCCTAAAAAGAGGAGTAAGAAGAGTAAGGGTACTTTTACAGAGTTGTTTGCAGAGAGTAGATGGATTGTTTGATCTTGAGGGAGCCGAGAAACCAGTAGGTGTGAGAAGTGAAAATACCCTTGCGATGTTGTTGGGTAGTAGTAAGAAGAGGGTGTAATTGATTTTGAAGGATTTGAGTGGGATGTGGGAGAAGTGGACTTGGTGAGTACAAGGAATATGTATGAGGATATGCAAGAGTTGGGTGAATAGGAAGCAATGCCAAGTGTGCAAATTTCCTTTGACTGTAAGTGTTGAAAGAATGAAAGTGGGAGTGAATGTGAGTGAGAAAGAATTAGAAGTATATACTGGAGAGTGTAAGTGATAAAGTTTTGGATAACTTGAGGCAAAGTGTGGCAGAAATAAATGAAATTATGGAAGAGATGATAGCAGCCTTGTCAGGTGTTGGTAAAGTTGAAGCAAATGTAAGTCTCCAGAGTTTAGATGAGCTTGGCGTAAGTAGTTCGGAACCAAGGCTAAGCAAATCTAGTGTAGTTGGAGAAGAAGTCAGTGAAGAAGGGGTGGTGTATGAGAGACCATGGACAAAAGTCAAGGTTCAATTCCAGAGTAAGATGGGGTAGTTAGAAAAGGAGTTTAGAAAGAGAGAAAAAAAAGGAAATGAGATTTCCTTTATTTTAGTCAGGGGGAATGTGGTAGTATGAAAAAATTGGGTTTGTGTGATTTAATATCCAATTCTTTCTTTTTTGTTTGTTTGGTTGTTATTAGGTTGATTAAAATAGGCAATTTTGAAGCTGTAGTATTTTTTATTTAAGTTGTGCTTGTGGGTGAGGAATTGTTTAATTAATGTTTGTTTTGTTTTTTCATTGCAGTTTGATAGACGTGGATGAGAGAGTGAGTTGTGCTACCCTTCACTTGGATGCCTGTGCTCCCCTTCACTTGGATGCCCACCTCTCTTGAACCTACACAAGACTTAGTACGGTACTTGAGGCGAAAAGTGCAGAGTATGAATCAGTCTAATGGTCAAGTGGTTTATTGAACTTGAACTAAAGTGAAGAAAATGACAAACAGATAGTTGTATCTCAATTAATCTTTGCTGGGCAATCCCAAGTGTACGTAATAAGTCAGACTTATCTTTCATACATTAGAAGAGTTTCTGTACTATGTGGGGAAAAGTGAAAGATTAAGACCAATGGTATCACATACAGATTCTTAGATGGTCATTGGAATTTTTAAGCCAAGGAAATACGTTTATATTCTTAGGTGGGTGGGGTTTATTCTTAGGTGGTTGGGGTAATATGTATTAGGTAATATTAAGTACTAATCTTAATTTAGGCTAAGTTAGATATAGGGATAGGTTTGATGAGCTAGGGATATGATTGAAGAAGTTATGTACTTTAATACGTATTAAGGTAATAAATTAGGTTAAGGAGAATCGGAGTTTAATTTTCTAGCCTTCAAATTTGTTCCCACTATCCTACTTCAGTTGTGTAGAAAAAGGCCCCTACAACAGCAATGGACAGAACCTCCTCCACTGGCAGTGGCACAACACTATTCACTTTGTCCATAAGACTTTTAGGGACATCCCTAATTTGGCCACTGTGTTGACAGTCAAACTTACACTAGAGGCTGGCAATGGCATCGAGTTCGGAAGCATGGGAGATAGGCACAAGAGTGGATGACAAAATATTAGGAGGACAAAGGATAGGGGCCAAGTCTAAAGCAGGGGAAGAAGGAATGGCATGATCACTGACACGGTTTAGGAGCAGGTTCTAAACTATGAGCCCTAATCTCAGCACTAGATGCAACCTTCCTTTTCCTATCTGTCTAGTTTTTCTAAATGCGATTTTAACACCTTCCACTGCCTTTCATCCTATTCCTTACATCTGTCACATGCAAGATCCTTAGTGCACACTTGTCCTTTACATTTCAAGTAGATTTTACAACCCTCCCTACAATACCTAATGGTGGAGGAACTAGAGTCCAACATCATTAAATGTCACAAATTGCAATAAACTAACTAAACTAAGCTTGAAGGCTACCCGAAAAGTGAATATGTACATCACCAAATCCTGGAGTAATATTCCCAAAAAGCAATGAAATAATCCAAACAAAGCTGCTACAAACATCCGATGTTGCATTGAAGCCTTTTGCAATATAATTTTCACTACTAATTTGTGTTGTCAGCAGTGAAGGCTACCATGAGGAAACTGGGACCTCCTGATGACTTCTGGGTTGTCCTCTCTCACTGAACACCTGTCATGCCAGTTTTCCTGACCATGAACTTATTAACGGGAGCATTTTTACTGTCTGATAACCTGCCAATGTAACCTTGATCCAGCCAAGGACCAAGAAGTTATCCAGAAACTAGGTAGCTATTGTGTATCTCTTACATAAAACTATTTACAATTGCCTGTGGTAGATCTTTTGAGTGACCTCACAGTCACATATACCATACATAGGATGCACATTGCCTTGAATTACAGGTACTCCACGTTTAACAACGAGGTTCCATTCCAGCGAATTTGTGATTAAGCATGTTATTCTCTTTATTTCGACTACTAGCATTAATTTTCAGTCATATGTTGTACACAGAACTAGTTTCCGAGATAGGTAAATGAAACTCCTCTTGGGTTTGTTGACAGATGTTCTCATTTTAGCACCTCAGAAGTCATGCAGTATAATTATTACTTCTGGCCTTCTAACACAGCAGCATCAATTAAGCATGCCACCATTGATAACCTGTTAAGGAAACTACTAAAATAACCTCTGCCACCCCCAATACCGCAACAACCCCTGAACACATTTCATGGGCCGTAGACTGGTCCTGGCCTGAGTGTCACCTGCAGTTGGATGACCTTGAATTTTAAATGGACACTGATGACCCTGAATCCTTGGGGTTACTGAATCCAAGCCCTTGAAGATTGATGACCCTGAGTCAGTGGCCTTGGAGGAAGTTGATCCTCAGTTCCAGCAGCAGGGTCCTCCACTGCTCCAGATCCCCCAACATCAGTTGTCCCAGGTCTGTACCTACTGTAGCTCACACCCACCAAAACTTTAGTATAGAGTGAAAATAGAAGAATCAAAAACTAAGTAAGAGGTTTCTGTATTTTCTTCTAATTTAGAATAGTACTATAAGTGGTGTACAAATAATAAGATAGTGTATTTAGACATTCATTTTTATAGATATTAAGATTAATTTACCATTCAACGAAAAAGACTAAGAACTGGGAGAGTACGTGAACTGGTTGATTTGTACATGCACAGCATGTTTTATAGTTATGATCATGTTTTTTTTCCCCAACTAAGTAAAAGGTGGCCGACTTGCATAATTGAATTTTATTTTAATGTAATAAACTTTGTTTAGAATACTAACAGTGGTTGCAGATATATTTATCAATAAAAATACTGTTAGGAACCTAGTGGGTAAGGTATCCAAATATTTGGAATATTTTATTATCTGGCATGGTCTGTTCCAAGGAAGCCAAATAATCAAGCACAAATTGGATAAATTTATGCTTGAAGTACCTTAAAACCTTTTTACACTTCAAAGTGTTTTAGTTTGATGTCAACATAAAGAAACTGAGATATTTCTTAACAAAGCTCATACAATGTAAGTTATTTTGCTTGTAGATACACCAAGAGCTTTTTACGATACATGCCAATTTTTACCGTTTAATGTCAACTTTTTACCATACAACATATATACACTATTTCTATCTGAAGAAAGTTGAAAACCAAGTGAAGTAATAATGAAAACAAATTAATATGCCATTGATAAAAAGATAAACTAAAAACTATAGATGAACTCTGTTTCTCCTACAAAGAAACAGCACAAGAACAAACATTTCTAGCACATACTTTTTAACATGAGCACATCATGCAGTTACAGCCTTGGAGGTTTCAGATCTTGATGCTGCATCACATGTATTAATATCAACATACCTGCATGAGGTCCATTTGTGTGTCTTCGAGCCATTGGTGTGGGTGATGAGAGGTCCATGGAGTTGTTGCGACGGTGTGGAGGGGGGTCCAACTGATACTGTTGGGGTAGTGGTGGTGGTATAAATGTAGGGGCATTTGTCCTCTGATGGTATGGTAAATAAAGATTTTGGAAATGATGGGGAAGGTTGACAGAATGGTGGGAATGTCCTGGTGGAGCATGATGATGTGTAGGGCCATGTTGTAAACCCCCTGAAGAATGCATTCGTGGTAGAGTGGAAGTTCGTGGTGGTATTGGTGGTGGGGATTGATCCCTGGGAGGAAGTTCAGGTGCATCAGGTGCTTGTTTTACCTGGAAGTAGAAAAATTATCAATATAACATTCAATGCAAGACAAACCATTCTATGTATGTAACACTATGGGACAGAAAAATGAGAGAAAATGTAAAATATACCTTTGGTGAGGTTTCTCCTATTGATGGTTCTCTTTTTCGCCTTGGTGGCAAGGGAGGAGGTGGCTGAGGTGAACTGACTGCTATAGGAGCTGGCACTATTGCTGCTGCAGCTGGAGGCATGTGAGGATTACCTGATACAGATGGAGGCAAGGATGGAAGCACAGGAGGAAACCCAGAGGAAAAAGGGTACCCACTTGCACTTCCTAACGAACCTGAGAAAATAAAGAAAATATTGAACACTGTCTATATTCTTCCAGCATGACTGTTTAAGCTCTCTTACATTACTGAACATCCTCTATTCTTCCAGTGAGAATATTTAAGCCTTCTTACATTATCTAAATTGAAACCAATAAATTTGAATATAGTGTCACTGCAAGTTAATGTATACACCAAAGATCTAAGGTCTTGCCTCATTTCTGTTATATGGCATATTTGATGAAAGATATTATTCAAAAACTAATAAGAACAACAAAAATGATCCTATTAGTGCACCATTATTTTAATCTGAACTAATTTATTATTATATTTGTCAACAGATGACTTTAAGAAAGAAAATATTGGACTTAACATAATTATGACTAAAATTCATAAATTACTTTCATTACATCAATTTATGTTAACTCCTTAAATGAGGAAGAACAAATCTTTCAAACTTTTTAGCATACAGTTAATCAATACATGAAAAGATAAATCAGGATTCTCTTTACATATGAAATGAGAAAATATCAATCTCCAGAAAGGAGGAAACACATTTATTCAATACAGAGGAGTACAAAAGAAATATGCATAATTCAATTTACAGTAAGATGAAAATGCTGCATGCCCTAAAGCATGATTCTCATGAAATATGTTGACTTTAAAATGAAAGAATAAACAATACATACCGCTTGGGTTGATTTCTACTTGTGCGAAAATGGAATCATGAGCAGTATGTGGTGGTGTGCAAGGAGTGGAAGGAGTTGGGGGAGTGATCATCTGTGGAGTATCATCTCCATCACCACCTTCAACCATCTTGGTACCTCGTTCTCGTTCAAACATATGAGGCAAGGGGTTGGGCACAGTGCGGCTGTTACGAGGCTTGATGCCGGGGGATTTCAGAAAACTAGCAGGCCATTTTCGATCCTGAAAAAAAAAGAATAAAACAAAATCAAGAATCAACACATCATAAAACCACAGAAATAAAGGGCTATCTACTAAAACTTACAATAATGGGTTTGAATTGGGTATCTGGGGTAAGAATACAACAGAAGGCAAACTGCCAAGAAGATGGGGTAACTGCCTGTAATTCTATCTCTAAAATGCAAAGGTAGCAGCCTCATATGCAGATATATATCAATGTATTTATGTATTATTAGTTTTTAAAATTCTATTCTTTCATAAAATGTGCAAATCTCCTTCCATACAGGGTATGTTTTAAGTTATTCTCCATAATCTTTGTTTATTATACTGTAGTTCTAGCTTTCTTGGCCAATATCCTATAGTGCTTTTCTTTCATGTGGTTAACATCACAAGATCTTTTTCATACAGAGATGAATAACATGCTTGTTGTCATAGTCTTTTCTTTACACATGCAAAAATACCAATACAACATTAATTTCCTGAAGGTATTGCAACAATAGTATTGGCACCTCAATCATTACTATCTGGGCAACATTATATGTCTGATCAATAAGAACTAAACTGTGAAGTGAACAGCAATTCTTAAAATAGCCTGTTATAGTTTTCAGATGCTTCAAGTTACAGAGTATAAAAATACTATCAATTTCCAAACATTGTAAAAAAAATAATCATGGAACCATTACAATTTTAAATGTAAGTAACACTATATTCTTAACTTTCTTAACTTCCAACCTTCATCAAGAGCTTCTAATTAAATTTTATTTAAGCACACAGTATCTTTGATAACTAAATTTTATAAAAGCACACAGTATCTTTGACTAAGTTATAATTTTGAACTTAAAAATCTTGTTTTACCTTCATGATGCTTTGTTTATAATTCTTCATTCATGGGTTATAACTCTTCTATTTTGTATGCTCTGCAAAATTTCCTCTAATCTATGCCTTCAACTAAGCCTTTTCTCCATGATATTTTTGAAGGTTTTCAAACTAGCAATGATCTTGTTTGAACTTTTATGACTGACTGCTCATCTACCCCTTCTCATCCCATGTCTAAACCATCTCAATCTTTGAGATATCAGCCATATTTTAGTTTCCTAGTACCATACCTCTCAACACATTATATGCCAAATCATCTCCATTTTCCTTTTGTTACTGTCCATGGCTATACTATGCAGAGAATCCCCACCAATAAGTCAGTACTGTTCTCTTATTTCATTCAGGCTGTTGCTACTTTTTCTTTATGTCTTCTTAACATCAACATTTAACCACATTCTGTTGCCACTAATAGCTTTTCAATATCCTCATTTGTATTATATTGTAGTATTCTTAAAAGCTTCAGCTGTGAATTGCATTATTTTGTAGTCACCCCTCTTCAAAATTTCCTCCTCTTTTTTTTTCAAGTGCCCATACTTCATACATGTATCATGTATTTCTGCCCCATTTACTTTTTGGCATACAGTATCCTTGTTTATGAGTTTGGCCAAACATTTCCTCACTGACCCCCTGAAAAGCTCTAGTATTGACTTCTAGTATAGTATCTGGTGAAATATGGTCAATAGTCTGTCTGATGGTGTGAATTTGTCATGATCATAAAATGGTATGTGGTTTGGTGTTCATTCACATTATAGAATCTTATGAAGTAAATTTTTCCGAGGTTTACCACACCTATTTTGCCACCATTTCTTACCTTGTCATTCTAAAGTGGTTGGTGACTGGTTTATGACTGTCCTATAGTTTGAAAAACAAACAGTGGTAGGGTTTGCCTGATTAAACAGCCATACCTTATTTATCATCCTCACTGAGTGAATGCAATAAAAAGTCTGATTACACTACTATCAATATTCATGGTAAGGCCAAAATTCCATTTTCAATATTCATGGTAAGGCCAAAATTCTACTTTCAATATTCAAGGTAAGGCTAAATTTTCTACTTTCAATATTCATGTTAAGGCCAAAATTCTACTTTCAATATTCATGGTAAGGCCAAAATTCAAAGACAAAGTATTTAAATGTCTTCATTAAACAAACATTGTAAGGAGATAAAGGGATACAAGATTAATAAAAGACTATGACTCTATATAAAAAAAGGAGTTAGCAGTGATTTTAAGATGGGTGAATGAAGTTAACTATCCTTTAAAAAGGTAAAGATAAATTGCACAAAGACTTCATACTTTAATAAGCTGTTGCTGTCTATTGGTGAAGAACATTTAAGTGATGCAGTGTCCTTACAGATGCTTTGTTTTTTGTTTATTTTTATGGAACTTTTTTCAATGTACGTATATTATCAGACTTCACTTCTGTTTCACTCTGATTGCCTTTTTTAAAGCTCTTATGGAAAAAGGAATAGAACCCTAATTAGTTTTTCAGCAACTTTGGAAGCACAGGGGGAACAGAGACTGGCCTGTAGTTACTGCAGTCTGCAGATATACCACTCTTTGGAACAGGCACTGTATTACTATGCTTACGCTCATCCGCAAAGATATTACGTCGACATAAAAATCTTTAAAATCTACTAAACTTGGAAGACAACATGCTAGAAACTTTTTCAACAAACAAAGGGAAGAAACCATCAGGGTTTTCTCCACCCCAGCTATTAAGATTATGTATCCAGAACTTTCTTAACATCCCTGGAGCGAAATACAAGTTTTGTGAGAAGAGGTTCAGGGCGACAAATATCAAGGAGAGGGGCATCCTCAGCTGATTGCTTAACTTCAAAAGCTTGATGAAGCAGTTTAGCCTTTTCCCTAGGGCCAGTAACCAAACTACCACCATCGGTTAGTAGTGGTGAAATGCAAGACAAGTGTGACCCAAAGATAGATGCTGCCAATTTGGTCCACCACAGATGAGGCAGAGTAATTCCTTTCCTCGCTGTATATTGTGGCATTTCTTTGCAACCTTGTTCTTATCAATTAACTAGCCTAAATTTTTTTGGCAAAGTTCCTTTTGTTTTTTGGATAAACATGCACAATGTCCATAAAGTTATCCTTTAATTAATTACTTCTATCCTAAAAAAAAAAAAAAAAAAAAAAAAAAAAAAAAAAAAACTGGTTTCAACGTTATGAGACATGGTTAAAATAATAATGACTTTCAAAATTTTACCATCTAAGCAAAGGCAAGATTTTCACTGGTTATGAAGTATAATTTTTAAACTAATTTACTGCCGACTCTATATTTGTGACGAATGAGTTCTGACAACAACCTTAGTACTTTCTGTTTGCTGTTACTGGTGAGAATTTTGGAAAAACTTTACGAAGATAGTCTAGTATACAAAATTAATGTTTCACAGTCTGTCTCATTTGTATTACAATGTTTACTAAAATTGTTTAACTTGGTTTTTTTAAAATAAGTTACTGTTGTAGGATAACAGATACTAGAATATAAACTGTGAGACGCCATTCAAAATAGTCTACATACGTTAACTGATGACATTACATCGAAATGTGAATTTTTTCCCTCCTTTCAACAACACGTTATCAAAACCCATTAATTAGTGTATTTCTTGTTAAACTCTGTCAGAGTCTGGCAGTTTGAATCTCAATGACGTCGGCAATGGTTATGGTAATAAGTTTATTATAATTTGTAAATCTAGTAGCCTATAATACACGGTGGACCCCACTATACTGCAGTTCCGCATTCGTGGCTTCAATTAGTCGCAGATTTTTTTTGTGGAACATAAAACAAAATAAATTTTCGAAAATTCACTAATTCGCCAATTTTTTCATAGAGTAATCTTCGGTAATTACTGTACTTTCATGTTATTCCCGTGACTAAATACATTTTTATGAAAAAAAAAAAAATATTTACTAATTTTCAAATATTAATATTCATCTGAAAAGTTATCCATATATATTTTTTAAAAATTAAAGTCCCTCAAAATCACAAAACAGCTGTTTCTTGATTCGTTTTGCTGATGTAAACATAACACCCTCCCCCTCACCCACTCTCTTAGTACTGCATCCGTATATCCTTTAAAGAAATATGAACTACTGCATCATAAACATAAAAATACAAAACCAAATCTCCAAGAAGCTCACAACACATACAAATGATTTACTAATTTTAAAAAAATATAAACAACAAATATTAATAAAATGTTATTTCATTTACAAAATAAATTTATACTGTATTATTATATTGATCTATTATCACCGTAATTTATACATAAACAACGACCGTCACGACATTCTCAGAATCAGCTGATTGAGCCTATTGAGCCTACTACCGAAAGAATTAGGAAAACAATCTTTTAGTTGCTAAGAGAAGTTAATCTATTAGAAGTAAAACGGGTATAGAAAGGTAAAATAACACTTCACGTTAAAGTAAAATCCCTCAAAATCACATAATAGCCGTGTCTTGATTCGTTTTGCTGATGTAAACATGCCTCAGTTCTCTCTCTCTCTCTCTCTCTCTCTCTCTCTCTCTCTCTCTCTCTCTCTCTCTCTCTCTCTCTCTCTCAGCACTGTACACATAAACATAAAAATGTGAAACTAAAACTTCAAGAAATTCGCGATGCATAGAAATGAGTGTGCATAAGTATGCACGTTGCATTTTTTTTTTTTTTTTTTTTTTTTGCCTTGCTTGATTTACTGAAACATTTTTATTGCAAGTTTAGTTGATTCTAAGTATGACGACTAACACACACACACACACACACACACACACACAAGAGAATATATTATCACTGTTAATAACTTTTATAATTTCGTATTTTTTCAATGGATATTTAAATATTTAGGTACGACACTTAACTCTACTTGTAAATTTCCAATCTTTCCCTTATCTAATGTATAAAAAGAAAATGGGACAGCTAGAATATTGTATGAGAGAAAATGCTTGTGCCTGAATACAGGGGGAACTTTATTAGCTTTCACACGTAGTAGTTAACTTAAGTATATCTTAGTTTTACCAGACCACTGAGCTGATCAACAGCTCTCCTAGCGTTGGCCCGAAGGATTAGATATTTTCACGTAGCTAGGAACCAATTGGCCACCTAGCAACGGGACCTACAGCTTATTGTGGGATCCGAACCACATTATATCGAGAAATGAATTTCTATCACCAGAAATACTCAGAGTTGGCCGAGCCGAGAATCGAACTTCGGACCACCGGACTGGTAGCCGAGTGCGAAAACCACTCGTCCAACGAGGAACTTCACACGTAGTTGTAAGCCATAGTATACTTTTAAAGGTAATCTTGTAAGATGACCTTGAAATGATATTTTAGGGTTTTAGGATGATAGTTTTAGTATTTGGTGTAGTAATAGTTTAAGGTATATTTGGTATTTGAACTATAAAATTGGCAGTTATAAGCATTATAGTTTAAGATATATTTGGTGTTTGAACTATTAAAATAGGTACTACAGTAGATTCAGATCAGCCGTGCATTTGATGTCTGGGCCAGTCCCTTACGAGGCTCCTGATTGGCTGTTGATAAGCCAATTAAGGAGCTGGAAACTCTCAGTCTCTTTCAAGAGTTCCAGTAGGCAGGAAATATGTTCCACCTCTCCTGGGAATCAACTGTATGCATGCATGCATATATATATATATATATATATATATATATATATATATATATACACACACACACACACACACACACACACATATATATATATATATATATATATATATATATATATATATATATTAAGTATATATAAAACTGAATCACGAATACCTGTGAGATCTTTCGACTCATTACCCAGCACACTGACAATTACATGAAGTTAAGTTTACAAAAAAAGGTCGTATAGATGACAGATAGGCATTATATAGGAAATATGTGTACAGTGATGCTCAAATCTCATGCGACATGATTCCATAGGATTTCGTTCAAAATTCACTAACTGGCAACTAGCATGCTCCGTATTTATCTATCATTTCAATGCGGAAACGCGATTATTTCATACAATAAGGCCATAATATGTTTCATGTGAGTGAAATCTGTCATATATTTCAAAACTGTAAGAAAATGTAGAGTGTAGCCAAATTTCAGAAAAAAAACTTTCGAAACATTTTCACAACATTCATTCACACATCGCTTAAGCATTTGACAAAATGAAGTTGATAATCAAGCATCAGTTCAAATGTTAAATTAAAAAAGAAGAAAAAAGTCATAACATTAATAATGCTTCCAAAGCAACATAAAATTTTAAATAGTCCTATCTGATTGCTTTTACACCTCAATTCTGAAAAAATGTAAATATGTATATACAAAAGTAGAATGCTCCCACCGATATCAACGTGTGCCGGGAGCGTGTGTGACATATCATTAGTGTCGGTGCAACAACAATCACTCGGTGTAGCATAAGGAAGTCTACAATGAGTAGCGACAATGAAATTATCATGAAACACTTACTTTATATGTGTTACAGGAATAGTTGTATTTTCATACATAATTATTTGTTATAATTCTTGAATATTTCAAAAATGGTGGCATCTAGCAAATAGTCGCACATACAATTATTCTTTTGTCAAAGCGAAGATATTGTTCCTAGGCCTAGGTGTTAGTTTTCTTTACTCTACACTTAACAGTCACATCTCTCTATTAACAATTTCTGGCCAGAAAGAGAAATGAGGTTATCTACACATTCTTGCACTTAAAGTTACCTTATGAAAGAATGAATTATACACCATAAAAGAGCAGGACTTTTAAGGAAATAATATTTTAAACCAGTTGACAAAAAAAGTGTTTCATACGCCTTGATATTAATACTTATGATTTTCGATTAATAGCCATCTTCTCCATATAATGAAAATCATCATCTTTTATTCCTCAAAAATCATCATCTTTTAATCCTCAAAGAACAGGTAATCTTTACAAATAAAAACATTAGTAACAGATTACATTTCAGAAGGCTTAGAATATTTTTTAGGCCTATAAATCATTTTGCAACATACAGGCAGCTTAAACACAGCCTAAAACTTCAACATTCAAAGAAAACTGGTTGTAATTCACATTCCTATCGTATTCCTCAAAGAACAGGTAATCTCTACAAATAAATTCATTAGTAACAGATTACATCTCAAGAGGGCTTAGATTATTTCTTTAGGCGTATGAAACATTCTGCAACATACAGGCAGCTTAAACACAGCATAAACTTCAACATTCAAAGAAAACTGGTTGTAATTCATATTCATACTTTGAAAATGTTATGACTTGAGCCACAATGCTGCAGACGTGGGTATTCATGTTGACCAGTTCGATGAAAATGTTAAGAGTGCTTTCATTGATGGCACCGTTAACCTTATCACACCGCACTTTGAACTAAGCAACGTAAAAAAAAAAAGAAAAAAAAAAAGTTCAAATCACAAAGATTACGAAGCATACCAATGCATAAAAGGGATCATATTTATATAACCTTAAGGAAAATTGGGCTAGCTGTGGCTCCGCAAACTTGTCGACATGTATGATATTAGAAAAAAAAAGAAGTTTAACACTACTTGGCACCGTCACGCTGAGTCTGGGAATCTGGACGATACAAAAAGAATTATGTCGCATGAGATTTGAGCACCGCTGTACCTAGAATCCAACCCACCTGAAGAATTTGTAACCTTCCCAAAAACAGGGATACAATTTAAGAGGTTTACAAAATAATTTTATATATATATATATATATATATATATATATATATATATATATATATAATATACTATCTGCAGTATGATCCTTAAAAAGATTTATTGTTGTGGAAACGTTTCGCGCATGACTACATCATCAGTCTGCAAAATGACAGAGTAAATGACATCAAAATCACTACAAAAACACAGGATTCTTAAAATGACGATTAGAAAACATTAAAAGACCAAAAAGAAGCAAAGTAAAACAACTGCTGTACACCAACCTTCAGGTACAAACAGAAGAAGTTGGAATGACTAAAAAAGGAACACCAAACACCAAAGACGACTATGCAGATATAGCTGAGCATAAGAGCCACCGCCGTTTAAGGATGGATCAAGTTCTTTTTAATATATAATGACTCTAAGGTAGTCAGATAATCTGCATCCTTCTTGACCGCAATTTTACAATTGATAACGTGATATATATATATATATACATATATATATATATATATATAGATATATATATATATATATATATATATTATATACACACACACAATCTACGAGCTGATCGTGAGCAGATAACCAACCCCCTCAAAAATAAATTAAAAAAATAACAAAATTCTTTGTGAGCCAACAGTGTGTTCCTTTGTGAAATTGGAATAACATACAAAAACCGTGGACAGTGGTGCCACTGGAAGAAAAAGAATCCATTCCTGATTGGCTCTTTAGGTGCATGGTACCAGAACCACCAATCAGCATCAGGAATAGTCAATGCCATGTCAGGGGGCACTTCAGATGATTCCGCCAGGTGTGACAGTAGTTTCCCAGCAGCCGTGGTAAGCAGACTAGTTTATCGAACAGTGCCAGAATGGCAGGCCATGCCAAGTACCATTAGCCGAGTTCACCTTTTTAATGTAAATTAGTCATAATTAACAAGCGCCCTCTGTGTTAAATGTTTCCCTCGATTCTCATTTTTTAGCATGTCCCACATGTAACTTACTCCTCTCGTTTTTCTAGTCTGAACCCAAAAATGACCTAAACTGAGTCATATATATATATATATATATATATATATATATATTATAATATATATATATATATATAGATATATATATATAGATAGAGGAAAGCCTACTTGTACAGTGCATAGCAAGCTTAGTGTTGTATCATCTGCCAAAATATTGAAGCCTGCATACCAAGCATATCCTCATGGAATCGACCGAAAATGCATCTCTCACTATACACAGTATTATTTGTAATGAAATTATGTTTTGGAATGAAATTTTAAAGATGGATGATACATGAGATCAGATGGTTTATATTTAGTTTTATGGAATGTAATTGTTGGAAATGAAACGTGCTTGCGTATTAAGGAGCAAGCCTTCACTTCTGAAATCCACAAAAATCCAAAAACGAAACACAGCTTTCCCTGAGGGTTTAGGATGAGGGATGGCCGACCTGCATATATATCTGTGTATATTATATATATATATATATATATATATATATATATATATATATATATATATATATATATATATAATAATATATATATATATATATATATATATATATATATATATATATATATATATATATATAATATACACAGATATATATGCAGGTCGGCCATCCCTCATCCTAAACGCTCAGGGAAAGCTGTGTTTTTCCTTTTTTGGATTTTTGTGGATTTCAGAAGTGAAGGCTTGCTCCTTAATACGCAAGCACATTTCATTTCCAACAATTACATTCCATAAAACTAAAAAATATAAACCATCTGATCTCATGTATCATCCATCTTTAAAATTTCATTCCAAAACATAATTTCATTACAAATAATACTGTGTATAGTGAGAGATGCATTTTCGGTCGATTCCATGAGGATATGCTTGGTATGCAGGCTTCAATATTTTGGCAGATGATACAACACTAAGCTTGCTATGCACTGTACAAGTAGGCTTCCTATGCCTGTCTCAGCCTCGGCAGATTTCACCAATAAGGCATATGTAAGTAATCTTTAAATGAATAGGCTTATGAGCAAAACTTCAGTAGGTTCAATGCGAACCATCAGAGATCCAACCTGGCTTACCAAACTTGTGGCTGTGTGTAAGAATTCAATACTATTTCTTACATTAACAACCACCTGAATAAACAACACCAAGCACTGACATAGACAACCTAATAGAGAAACATCTATTTGCTGAGGTCAGTTACCGTAACTAACACACATTTATTAAAAGGTACGTTACAGTTGTCGCCTTGTGAAACATGCTTACTTTCAATGTAATTCCATGAATGAAAATAATTTTTTTTTTCATCCTTCATGCAACGGAGAAGGTGCTAAGAAAAAATGTCACCAATTTTAAGCAGCAGGTACTAGCTGTCTGAAAAAAAAACGAATAATGAGCAATCTGCAAAATTTTTTGGAGGCAAAAGGAACGCTACAACTGGTAAAATCACACGTACTTCATTTAATCTACTACGTTGATAATTAAATTCGTCTTAAGCTACTTAGAGAGGGAGGAATAAAGCCTCACGATACTTGAAATACACGAGAGAGAGAGAGAGAAAGAGAGAGAGAGAGAAAAGCAACAAAGATTTAAGATACTTGAAATACACTAAAGAGAGAGAGAGAGAGGAGTGGGAGGGAGCGTGAAAGGGTTATAAACCTACCAGACAGGTCATAAAACAGGACTGACACGAGGTGCCGAGTTCACCTGGCATTTTATAAATATGGCAGCAGACATGTTAATGACACATTTCGATCTTGTTAAGTATGTCGGCAAGTGATGTAACTAAATCGTAATTAGTAATTAAACCGTTACGAATCGTCATGCTTTCACGAGAGTCACCGTCCTGTAAAAACTGTTAAATGTGGACGTGGTCTAAATCATCAGCGACTTGCGCGTTCGACTACGTAATCTTATCTCAACTACCGCAATGCTTCGTAAATAGTTCATTGCTTAAGTTATCATGGTGTCGTTAACAGCTGACATTTCTTTTTTAGGCCCGGGACTATATGCGACTGATCGCCAAACCCAGCCATTAGGAAGTCGCGGTCTGAAATCGCCAATGTGTAAACCAGGCTATAAACTGTACCGACTTAAACAACCGAATCGGGAAAACAGCTGATTGCTGACGTCATTTACAGTAATGCCTGAGTCACATATTGGCGATTAAGACAGCGACCGTCGTCATGGCCGAAAATCTGTTCATTACAACGCCACTACGGTGCAACGACGAGGATGACGTAACCAGCAATGTCAATATGCAGCATCCAGTACGAAATACGCCAAGTACCTGGCAACCCCACAGCATGAGCAGAGTCAAAACTGTGTCAACGTGCCGCTGCCAGACATAATCAGGTTAGTTGTCAGAACTTCTGATAAAAAAAAGAAAAAAAAAAACGTGAAAAATGAAGACAGTGCCAATGTCATTTGTGTGTAAAACGTTTACATTGTGTATGAACTAAATTTTCCAAAGCATTAACAAGTGAATGTTGTTTTCTATAACAATATTTAAAATGACCAAAATCCTTAAGATTAAAGTGCGGGGAAATTAAAAAGTTAAGAGGCCCTAATACCTAAATATAATAAAATACGTTTAGCGAAAATGTCCAGTAGATCCTGTGTGTGTGTGTGTGTGTGTGTGTGTGTGTGTGTGTGTGTGTGTGTGTGTGTGTGCAGTTATGACATCAAATAATAAGAATAATAATTCTCTCTGTCTCTCTGTCTCAGTAATAATTTATTAATAATTTCACTCTCTCAAGCAGGGTCAACTCACTCTCTCATTCGTAGTTAGCGCTCACACATATTTTACAACCTAAGTATTACTATTTCTCTGTACGTATTTACCTGTACAGTAGATAATTTTAAATAGATAAAATTTTACCTGTACCGTCTACAAATTGTAAATGAGCTGTTCTAAAACATCGAGACATAGAACATTTCAGAACAAAGAGACAGAATAAAGTCCATTAAACCCAGACTGGTCGGAGAGAGAGAGAGAGAGAGAGAGAGAGTGTGTGTGTATACTAATCTTGTGGTTTTATGAAATTACCTTATAATTATATATAATTTAGATATGCTTCTTTTTTACCTTATTTATGGTTCATGGTCAGTTTTTCCAAAAATGCATGTTTATGCTTGTTTGGAAAGGTTACTCATTCTCCAGGTGTGTTGGATTCTACGTACTAATCTCCTTATAATCCCTATCTGTCACTTATACGACCTTTCCTGTACTCTCAATTTCTCATGTAAGTCAGTTTGTCCGCTAAGTAAAGGACGTTGAGTCGCAAGATCTTGTAGAAACTCCGTTGTTTATCTTTCCTTCGTGGCTTATACCTTTATTTATGGATTTATCACGTTCCAAACTTTCGTCTTTCGTGATTCCGTATATATATATATATATATATATATATATATATATATATATATATATTGTAATAGCCACAATGCCCTCATTGCTTCTCAAATTCTTTGCTCTTTTTGGATATGCATGTCACTACAAAGCGTTGAGCTCCAACTTCAAAGATTTTTTTAAAGAAATCATGATGTCTGGTAGCGGGAAACGAACCCGGAACACCATAATCACGACGAGGTCACCTTGCCTACCTGACCTTGAAGTTGAAGCTCAAGGCTTTGTAGTGACAAGAGTACCCAAAAAAGAGCAAAGAATTAGAGAAGTTAAGAGGGCATTGTAGCTATTACAATTTCTTATGTATCTGGTAAAATATAACCAGTAGATTCTACACACACACACACACACACACACACACACACATATATATATATATAATTGCATCCTTCTGTAATTTTCCAACTAATTTATCATAAGACTTATTTAGGTTTCCTACAACGTTCAACAAACTCCTCCCAGAATGCCTTATCTGCGGATGTAGCTGCCACGTTGCCGCTTCAGTCTCGTTGAAACTGAAGTAAATCTTGAGATCACACCATAAGCGTGGAGGCTTCCGGTCGCCTGAACTAAATCGGATGCCACAAACCTGACAACAGCAGGTTGAGAGTTTGTCGGAGAAGCTGACGGACTCCGCCCCCTTTTGGTCTGACGATAAGCCCATAGACAGTGAGATTTACTTCCAGTTCAGATGACCAGATCCAGCGATTGTAACATCTTGTTCTAATCCATACTTTTCCAGGTCACTGAGAGGAAGAGTGACACTTCTGATCCCCTTTAAGTCCAAGTTCAGCTCCAATTGGGGGGTGGGGATGGGGGTGTGAGAAATAGGTAGAAGGGGTGAAATATAAAATTAACCAAAACTATAGATATTAGTGTCTAAATGATAGTTTTTGAGGTCACTGAAATCAATAGTAAAACTCCCAATGCCCTTTAAGTTCTGTCCAAATAGGGAAGGGGGTGGGGGTGGGGGGTGAAAAGCGATAAAATAATAAAATAACTGAAAATGACAGGTATTAGTGTCTAATCCATAGTTTTTAAGATCACTGAAATGAATAGTGACACTCCTGCTGCCCTTTAAGTCCAAGTCCAGCCCCGACAGGGAAGGGGGTGACTTAAAAACAACTGAAAAGGACAGATATTAATGTCTAATCCATAGTCTTTGAGGCTGCTTGGATGAATAGAGACACTCCCGATGCCCTTCATGTCCAAGTTCTGTCTTAATAGGAAAGGGGGTGAGAACTATCAAAATAGGAAAGGGGGTGAGAACTATCAAGTGTCAAAAATCTTGGGCAATGTAACTGAAGCAACTATTTTAGCAGGAGAGAGAGAGAGAGAGAGAGAGAGAGAGAGAGAGAGAGAGAGAGAGAGAGAGAGAGAGAGATTTATTGGTTGTCATTCAGTTTTTCTGGGCAGTGCCAGGTTGGTCAGCTAATATTTGATAAAATAGGTTTGGGTACATTTGGACTGAGCTCTCTGTTTGGGTTTAGAATGTTAATTTTCAGAGGAAGGTTCTGTCCACTGAACTTTATTGTTGCTACTTTACTTTTAGTGAAACTTCTTTGGTTTTCTTTTGTTTACTTGCTGGGATGTCAAATACTTAAATTACCTCTACATCAACTTTGTTCTTTGTTGAGTATTACACCTTGGGAACTATGTATTGCATCAAGATTTAGTACTTTCATAATGTTTATGATTTGGCTGCCATACACCTGTGACTGATTTCTGGCAGTGCTTTACAACAAACCACTTGTTATATTTAATGTCTCAGTAACATACTGATTGTTGGATCCTGGTTAACAAGTTTTGAAATTGTACTGACCAGACTACATTCCAAATTGGGAACCAAGTGAATCAAGGGTTCTAACATTCAGGAAACAGCATTCTTCTTGTATGACACTTACTGTATTTCTTATAGGTTTTACTGCAGTTACTGCATACATGTATGAATTTACTTTCTTAAATACATAAACAGTACTGCATGTGAGCTGGCTTAATAAAACCTGTACTATATTAGCACATTGAATATTGTACACGAATTATCTGTGATAACATTCATCTTGTTATTGTGCTCCTACATTCACCTTCTAAATGTCCAGAGCATCTGGTATGTCAGGCTAATTTTCTTTTGCCACTAGCTCTTTTTATATTAAATTTGGTATCTGAACACTTAAGATTAACAGGCAGTCTTTATTCTTTGCATGGAGAAACTTCTGTCCTTTCACTGGTTGGAGATTTCTTTCTTCCTCAATTTTCAAATCCATTCTGAATTTTCCTTCTCTCTTTAGAATAAAAGATTTGTATGGACTTAATGAGCTATATATGAAGTGTCTCAGTAAAACTGATTTTCCAGATACTGATGAAGTGCCCATTTCCACAATCTTATCATTTAAATGGAAGTTATCACAATGTTCTATGTGATTTGTCATGCTTACCATGAAGCTCCACTTATTGGATGGATGAATCCCTTTTTTCGGGCCGCCCTGAGGATTTTACCAAGATATAGTGTACAAAGTCCTCCTAGCATATAAATTCTACAGGAAGGGAGGCAAGGGGGTATCCATTCAAAGCTGCAATTAAAGCTACACAGGGATCATCATCAAAAGAGAGAAGGAATATTCAGAATGGACTTGGAAATTGAGGAAGAAAGAAATCTCCAACCAATGACAGGACAGTAAGTGTCATATAAGAAGAATGCTGGTTCCTGAATGTTAGATCCATTATATAGGAATTATCAATTTGTTAACTTCAAAATTCTAAATACAAACATCTCTAGATGTCAAATAAAAAATGATCAAAAGCCACCTTGCCTACAAAATATATGAATGAAATCTGTGCTATGAAATAAAATGTCACTGTCCTTTCAAATACGATAATCTGTGATTTTAAATGACGTTTTCAATTTATTTTCCAAGAGAAAATTAAATGTCCAAATTATATACCTTTCTTGCATAATCAAAAATAGGTTATGTACTGTTAAACAATTGCATAAAAAAGCCATAATAACATTTTGGGATAGAACAGGTTCTGTAATAGTATAACCAAAGCTCTATTAATGTCACTATGCCAAATGTCATCTATATCATGTCTAAACATCAAGTATTCATCAAGGCTCTCTTGTCACTTTGATTTTTCTGAGCTTTATTTCCAGTTGAAAATTTATATCATTATTGACAATTTCCATTAATTCCAATACATTTTTTTTTTCAGTTTTTGACAATATTATTTTCATGTCGTTAACATTAAACAGAGTTAAAACAGCAGAAGTCAGGAACCCCCAAAAAGTTAATTAGCATTCTCAAAATTTCAACTCACATTAGATATTCTTTTGTAAATATGAAGTCCTTCTGAACCTCTTTTATATTTTCTTTGTCAATTTTTACTATTTGACGGGAAAATTTTGAGATGCTCTAACAGTATATATATATTGTATATTTATTAAGCAGTTTCCCATTAATAAAAATGGCTCTACAGAAAACAAATACAACAATCACGGCCACACTCATAATTTTAATATCTGCACTGTTGATAATCTCAAGCTCTTAAAGCCCATATTTCAGAGCAATACAACAACAACTTAAATCTTTTCATTCTCTCACTCACATTCAATATCCACACTATCCACACTTCATTTCCATATTAAGGATAGTTGGCTCACCAATCCCTTAAAACGTTCCAAACTTGGCTTTCATAGATCTCTTCCTTTTCTTTTCCAAAATCTTGCTATTATTCTTGCCTCACCTCTTCAAATTCAAATTCAAATTCCACAGATCAACAAAGCCGGTCAGCTCTTGAGTTCTGTGTATCCTCCGATTTTGTCCAGTTAATCGAGGAACCCACACATCTGATAATATATTAGCCCTCATATTCACAGATGTTCCAGCTACACATTGTCAAGTCTAAGGTCTGAATAAACTCCTATAGGCACTTCTGATCATTCCCCCATTGAGATGGATATATCTGTCAATCAGTATATTCCTAATGCCACCACTGGAAAAAAGGTCTGGCTGAAATATGAGAGCGAATTGGGATTGCATTACTGAAGCTTGTCAGGCATTTAATATTTCATATGCTATATTAGATCCTGATCCCAAGAAGTTAAATAAAATGCTGATTGCTATTTTAATACGGTATGTTCCTAGAAAGGTCATCAAATTCAGGACAAATGACCGGCCATGGTTTTATGATACATGTACATGAGCTTACCATGAAAAACAAGACCAAATTCAACACATGGAGACGAAATCGTTCAAATGAAAATGACACTGTTTTTGTCAAATCTTGCCGTGCTCTGAATAGAATTTATCATACTGCTGAGAGAAATTACAATACTTCCTTGAAGAGGAAACTTAAAGGAATTACTCATCCTCATCAGTGGTGGACCAAATTGGCATCATCTACTTTTGGGCGAAGCTCTCCTTCCTTTCAACCACTACTAACAGAGGATGCTATATTGGTTACTGGCCCTTAGGCAAAGGCTGAACAGCTTCATCTCATCGAGCTTTTGAAGCTATGCAAGCACCTGAAGATGTCCCTCTCCCTGATGCTTGTCATCTTGACCTACTCTTACAAAATTTGCATTTTGCTCTAGGAATGTGATCCTGATGGTATTTTTTTTTCTAGTGTGTTATCTCCCAAGATTAACAGATTCTATAAATTTTTGTTGTCGTTATCTTTGTGAATGAGTGCAATATCTGCAGACTGCAGTAACTACAGGCCAATTTCTATTTTCCCTGTGCTCTCCAGAGTTACTGAAAAACTTATTTTTAAGTCACTATACAAGTATGTGGAATCAAAGGGATTGTAAGCTGATAGCCAATATGCATATAGAAAGCAGTTAAGTACCTGCGATGCTCTTTTAGCCTTGACATGCCATTTGCAAGAGAACTTTGATAAGGGTTTTGGATGCAGTGTAATTCAAATATATTTTATTGCTACTTTCGATTGACTAAATCATAAGGCACTTATTTGTAAACTTCAGAATCTTGGAATAGGTGGATGTTTTAGGATTACTTCAATAGGTTTCCTTACAGGTAGGCACCAGCGAGATGCTGTTGATGGGATGTTCAGTTAACCAAGACCTATTGTGTCAGGAGTTCCAAGGGTAGTGTTCTTAGTCCGCTAAGGTTTGAGGTTCAACTCCAATAACACCAAATTGCTATTGATTAGCAGATCTCATACAGATTTTCCACCCCATCCTCCCCTTCAAGAAGATGGGACTTTGCTGAACGAATCTAATGCTTGAATTATTCCAGGTGTAACTTATGATTCACATATTACTTTTGAGAAACATTCAATGAAAGTCTCTGCAAATGCCGCACGAAAGCTACGTATTGTTCGTAAGGCCCCATAATACTTATGAGAGTGATAAAATCAATGCAACCTGTTTTAGGCCATTTGTATTACCTTTACGAGAATACTGTTCTCTGGTGTGGATTGTTTGGTTCTGGCAAGGATTTATCCCTTTCAGATAGAGTGGTTCGTGGTAGTAGGTTAACGATTCCTAATATTAGCAGTTATGACTTGGACCATCGACAGATGGTCTTTTGTTTGTCAGTTTCTTAAAGTAGTATTTTAATATGGACCTTTCACATCCACAATTGATCCCTTATCCCCTTTTACTGCGGAGAGAGAGCAACCAGATTCGCTGGACAGCAGCACCAATGTGCTGTAAATGTGCCTCGCTGTCGAGCTTCTCATTTCCAGAGGCCCTTTATTCCCCACACCGTTGGACTGTGGAACAGTCTCTCAGAGGATGAGGTGCAATGGAAACTTCAGACCTTCAAGCAAAGATGAAATGCAATACTACCCTAATGCTATTCTTACATTATAATTATTTTTATCTGTTTATTAATATCCTAATTCATTTTTCCTTTTTTAATAAGCGAGATCTCTTCTTTATGTATTTCCCTTTACCTTCTCTTGCTTCCTAATGAGCACCACATGCTTTGGAAGCTTGAATTTCAAGGTGATGGCCCATGTGGGCTTGTTCCATATCAATAAAGTTAATTTTCTGAATAATAATAATAACAATAATAACAATAATAATAATAATAAATAATAATAATAATAACAACATCGTTTACATTGACTCCCCAAAACGTCTTTGAATCAGCGCCATCCTTTATTCCACCTTCCATACTGGAACTGTTTCGCGTTCCTGGTTTCCAAGCACACACTTAAAAGACCTAACCTTAACGTTGCTCTGTCTCACACATGCCGACTTCCTTCTTGTGCAACCACTTTCACTAAGTACTTTCCGAATTGTGGTGTCACATCTGCAGCAACCGTTTCTCATTTGACACTGTTGTTTGTTACTCAACTTCCTTTTCTTACAACTTTGTCGCCTGACTTAACCTCCTTTCTCTGACTTCTCGCATGACTCTAGAAGCAATTATATCAAACAGGCAAAGAGACGCACATTTTTCTCTTAGATCGATTTGAACACCAAACAAGTCCCTTGCTTCCTATACCATATAAACAAAAAACAAAACCCTCCAATACAAGTTTTCCCGATTCCATCTTTAGCTTTTTCTACTCCCATGTCTGCTGCTGCTGCTGCAGGATTTCCCATTCACGTTCAATCTCATCAAATACTGTTCCATTTACAGCCTCTTCTATTAATATCACCGTTACTTAACGTGCACACACACACGCACACACACACACACTACATATTTATATAACTATATAATGTAGTTTCAACTAGACACTATAAGCCCTTTCATCTCTGAGAGAGTGACTTCAGATAGTATTACCTTTCCGATATTAGAGATCATATTATATAGAGATGAGGTTGCTAACCTCAAACGGTCTACCAGGTGTTCAATGGGGTTCAGTGCCACCAGAGCCTGGTATGTCTTGTCGGTCACCCATCCAATTATTGGCCAGAACAAATGTTCCATAAGTTCGCTAAGCGAAGCCTAAATTCAGATCCTGCATTGCGTTAGGGAGGATCTGTTTTGACATAAGGCCAAGACAGCCACCCTTTCATTATTATATGTATAGCGCTGGATTCATACTGAAGAGCTGAAGTGACATTCCCATTCTAGTCATAATAATCAATAGTCCATACAGTACCTACTCCTTTTTACTCCTGCTCCTCTGAAAATGTCTCTCTCTCTCTTTTCAAATAAACATTTCTTGTTTAATTCTATGTTCGTTTCCTCTTTAAGGGAAGGCCCTAATATTGTAGATAAGAGGTTTCTTGAGAGAGAGAGAGAGAGAGAGAGAGAGAGAGAGAGAGAGAGAGAGAGAGCGCTTTGGGAGTGAGAAGTAGGTGGTTCGCGTGTGTTCATCTGTTGGTGCCTTGTGCGTGGGTGGAAAGACTGGTATTTGATTGGCTGGGAGTGTGCCGATCCCCTCGTGACTGGCCAATGAGCTTCCGTGTTAGCCTCGGCACCCACCAACCAGCGACTCCCATCTCCTCGGACGTCACATCCTACGCTCAATGTTTCTTTTCTGGGTCTCACCTTTTCTAAATCTTTTTCAACCTACCCATCACCATAACCTCTAAAATATTCTTTCCCTAAGTAAGTCTGTGCGTTTAAATGAACTGCAAGCGTCGCCCAAAAACATCCGAGTCATGATCATTAACATTACAACGCCACATCTTCTTCAATATGGTATTCTTCCAACATGTCAATGGTTAGAACACCCTACCACCTCTGCCAGCCCAAGTACTATTCGCTATTTCGGTCTCCTCACACGATTTTTCTGGACTCTGTTCACTTCAGTTTCATGTACATACACATAACTCGGCGAAGGAAAACTTTGGAGTGTAGGATTCCTGAAATCTCATGGCTCAAGTGTACAAGCTTCACATTTATCAAAATGTGTACATCATCATTCCAATGACCAACTGTAGTATTAGAGAAGAAGTCCCCTCAAACTGTTGACTTTTATTGAAGAAAAATCATACCTCAAAAATAATTGCAAGTACAGCTGCAACTCCAAATGGGAAGGGACATGATAGGATAATCAAAATGCCCTCTTATTTATATAACAACGATAAACTATAACACGCATCTAGCCTCATATTGAACCAGTCTCAGGAGTTTGCACCACGGCAAGCTCTCTCTCTCTCTCTCTCTCTCTCTCTCTCTCTCTCTCTCTCTCTCTCTCTCTCTCTCTGTCATCCTTCTTCTCTTCACGGAGTAGGCAACTCGAGTCCCCTGCAGTTTCACACTGACGTCACACAACAAAGTCCTGCACAAAACGAGAGCTAATATGTTCATGTTTCGGCAACAATTAGTATGCTACGATGATCATCATCGTCATCATCACAAAAACGGAGAAATGTCTAAATGGATGAGTCTTTGAATCTCATATCAGCTGAACATACGAATATTTCAACTTGCATGAAGTCGTCTGTAAAATATGAAATAAAAAGCGTCAGTGTACATAGGACATTTACCAAGTCTGATTTCAAAAGAGATCTGTATTCCAGTAGTTGACAGATTTTCTTAAGCGCACCTGCTGTCGAGTATCTTACTGTCACGTTCAACCTCGTGATGCTAAGTCCGTAGCTGCTGTTCCGTCTATTTCTATTTTGCGTTCCACCCATATTTCCCAACCAATACTACAAAGCTGTTATTATCAGGTTATTTATATTTTCTTAATTCGTGTGATTGACTCCCGACATTTCAATGAATCGCTTTCTACTTATATACTGGTCCATATAAGCTTACAAGAACGAAAATTTCACTTGCCTTCTATATTTTGAAAGGATTTTTCAAAGCCTGTCAGTTCCTTCTGACTATCAATAACCACTAAGCAGCACATCCAGTCAAAATCTGATGGCACATTCCATTCTCTCTCTCATACAACCCGAGTGAAATCTCATTTTACGTTTGCCTGGTTTGCAAGACTAAGCTTCCAAAAACCACGGTACTTGACTAAGGGCCAATGCACGCCTAGTATCAAACCTGTACAGATAAACTCCTCATATACTTTCATACAGCAGTCGCTTAAATTTTGCAGTAATGGAACCACATTTTCCTTTCATTTTCCTTTCCAACACTTGCAAATCAGGTATGTCATATGCAGTGCTCCTATAGTTTTCACACGCTCGCAATCCTTATTTATTCCTATCCACTATTCTCTATTGATAGAATAGCATACATTCACCACCTTCATACAACATCTCATCTGAAATTCCTTAACTAGTGCCTAGTATTCTTCAAATTTGTACATTCCTTGATCAGGATACGCAAACTCCTCTACATCTACAGGGTGCTTTTAATAATTGGGGTCCTTGACTATTATATGGTACGGGCAACTAACAGAATGACGAAACAAGAACAGATTTTGAGAGTACTAGAGAGAACATCTGTCAAATTACCGATGGGGAAAAAGGTCGAGACTGCTGCCCTGCAACAGATGTGGTATTTTAAAACAGAATTTCGCTTTGAATGCTGACGCCAACTCTCATAGTCCGATTCAGGGTTCGGAGGTATGATGGATGAATCAATCCATTTCTCCAGCAAGATTGTGAGTGCTGAATGCCTCTGATTTTCATCAGGGAACAAATTAAGGTTAATGACGGCTTCCCGAAGCATGATACTAGCGCCTGGACGGATTCGCAGTAGAAGCAGACTGTTTCGCTTCCACTAAACTTATATAGCCATTACGACAAGCATCACACTCATGAAGATAATGCCATTAGGATGATGCTTCATTCATACTTTGAAAAAATGTATAAACTAAAACGACACACTCGAGACCGACCTATTCTAACCATAATTTCGGCATACTATAATCATCTTCCTAAAGCTCACCAAACCTTCATGGCAAGGCTTTACTCGGCTTGTCAGTGTTTGGACTTGACTCAAAAATCACACTCCAAATCCGTCGGCCATTTCCCGATACGCTACAATGGCAGCAGCAGCAGCACCCGAGAAAAACAATCTCCAGACCGCTGCTCTCTTCGTCCGTCCATCTGCATCCTTCTATCTCACCTTCCATCTACTCGTTTCTCTCCCTCATCCCTCAACTGCACATCCTTCCCCAGTTCCTCTCTCTCTCTCTCTCCATCCCCCCCTATCAGGGAGTAAAGACACGTGAGGCAATGGGGCACAGATGCAGACGACTGAGCTAAAAATAGATTTTGCTGCGCTCACCTTTAATAGTTAAGGTACTCTCTCTCTCTCTCTCTCTCTCTCTCTCTCTCTCTCTCTCTCTCTCTCTCTAGCAAACAAACTTTATGCTAAACAGACAAACAAAATAAGAACTTGGATATTTGAACCGAATATAACTAACCACAAAATACTCTTACTCTAACACAGGAGATTCGACTTTTCCCTTCAACGACAACATCATTCCCATGATAGCACCACTGATGCTGTGGCGATAATGTTACTGTAAGTCCACATTCTCCCAAAATGGATTACCATAGACGATCATTGGTAAGGAGAGAGAGAGAGAGAGAGAGAGAGAGAGAGAGAAATTTCTATAACTGCATAAAGTTACATAAAACGTCCTTAATTTTCCAGAGAATGATTTAAGAACATTCGACCGAGCCTTAAAGCTACCGACTTCCCCAGTTTCTCCAACAGTAGGAAAACTAAGGACTGTCATCAAGAATTCTACGTGCAATATATACCAGATATTCAATACATACTGCATACATATATATATATATATATTTATATATATATATATATATATAATAAATATCTATATATAAAAAACGTGGATGCACGACAACGATAATGTTTTCTTGACAATGATTATCATTACTGCCATTATTACTATTACCAAAGCAAGCGACAACCAGAATGGAAAAGCCCAGAGGCACCAAAGGGGGAAGCATTCCAGAAAGGAAGACCAAGAGGAGAGGTCCAAAATAACCTGAACGAAGAAAAGGGTAATAAAGAAAGACAGATGAGATGACACAATTAAACTACTCGGAAACCAGACTCGTGTGAGCAAACTCAACCAAAATTGTGTAGCGCTTAACCTGCTCTTGTGAAGTTCCCATAAATGATTCACCTGTATGACTGGGATGATCATTTCATAAACTGGTCACGGGGAACACAATCTTTCTAGTACTGAATCTTAAAAAGATGAGTCAATACTGTTGGAGTTCACCACTCATTATTTGGTTCGATGTGGTGGAAAGTTCACTCTAGAACACCTGAGTGCAAAGTACGATAAGAAATTTGACAAATATTGCATACCATGCATAATGAGCTCTTAATATACGATGCTCGTCAATTTAAGGGGATGCCAATTCAGTACATTAATTGGGTTTTGATTGCAAAAAGGTCACAGTGTAAGTTACAATTACCAACGGTGCATTGAATTGGATGTCCCTTCGAAAAACCATTAAAATGTATGCATACATAAGCATACAAAAGGAATCAAATATTATAGTTAAATGTTGTTCCTACAATTGAACAGGAAGGCAAGACACTAGAACCTGAAGATCATATATTTCATATGACAAAGACAAAACAAGCAGACTAAAGCACCAAAGCAGCCAGCCACCTCTAAAACCTCACAACCACCTTTCTTTCACTCAGACGACAGCAGTTCAAAGGAGATACACGGAAGGGAGCGAAAACACCAACACAATACTTAGGCAAGGCGTTCGATTCATCACAAGGATATTATTATATGGTTAGTGTAGCACGTACACCCAGTGATGAGATTCAAACAAATTCAAATCATGTTTTCAAAAGCTAAACTAAATACATGTAGTAGAGTTGTTCAAGTCAAGACGGGGGACGGTAAACAAAAAGCATCATAAAGACGACTCAAATCATTTGCACTTCCTTTCACTACCATCTCAAACTCTCCTTAACACAAATAATGAGCTCATCATTTTGATAAGTTCACCAACTTCGAAAATGGACGCTGTATTGAAATTTGGAGTAAGGGTACCTTAGAGTTGAACATCTTCAACTTACTGGGAATAGTATGTATGACGTATGTGGTACTAGGTATAATGAATGACTCCTGTAACGGATTACCGAAAGTTTTCTTGACAACCATCGAAACGCTGTCAAAATAGGCGAACGAGATTTGTACTGAAATACTGCCCATTATTATCCAATTCACTGTACATTAGGAATAACTGGCATACCACAAAAATAATTACATTTGATAAATGAACCTACTCTGATCAAAGTTTACTGAGTACATTAAATCACATAATTGCCAGTGTATCAACAAGGGTTCGAATTCCCTTTGGGTGCTAATTATAGTCAGAGTACAGTGAATCTGATATATAATGGGCTATTTGTCACTTATCTGAACTTATGAAGTATCATATGCAATACTCTCTCTCTCCTTTCTCCCACTCTCTCTTCTCTCTCTCTCTATCTCTCTCTCTCTCTCTCTCACTCATCACACACACACATATACATACATACATATATAACGTATATATATATATATATATATATATATATATATATATATATATAATATATATATATCTATCACAGTTGTTGAAGTGAAATTACACTTTCTAGTTGTTTTATTCTACAAAAATGATTTCTATAAGCTGCTGGTAAAATATGTCTTAAATTAAAATAAAAATATTTTTTCCAGTAGCTTGTAAAGCTTTTCTATAGAGCTTACAACTTAAATGTATCTTTTCATACTTTATGAATTATTTGTGTTAAGTCTAAAGAAGAAGAAAGATTTACCCTTGGAATTCACCAAAATGGTGCACCACGGAAAAAAAGAAAGAAAAAAACTGTCAGAAAGGAACATACTGCCTTGTTGGTTGACCTTCATCAGGGGAATAATGTTGAAATAATAATGGTCCAAATGTCGTGAAATGAGATGCAGCACAAAAAATAATGAAATTCAGTGTCTTGCATTAGATAAATCCTCATTGTCCCTTTTCAGAACTGGCACAATTTCGGTAAAACCAAGGTACTGATGCTGTGATGAAAGTAGTTATATTAGAGGTCTAGTACTTCAAATACTACATCCAAGAACAAATCATAAATCTGATTTCATACTCAGTTCAAATAAGCATATCTTGCATAAGAACATAAATCTAAAGGGGCTTCGCCACAAAAATCTATAAACGATATCGTCTTAAACATAACACTAAAAACAACGTGAAGGTCACTTTCACTAAACAAAATGGGAACACCACAAAAATATGGTTAGTATATATACCACAATTTGCCTTCATAACGAATCATCCTAGAAAAAAAATGCCTTTTCAAAGGGAACAATTCAAGATTGCTGTTTTAATAATATACCTGGTACATTCGGTAACCCGTAAAACCTAAAGAAACGCCAAGAGATCGAATGTGACTAAACACACATTATTTTGTATGCAGTTTGTTCTGGCCTAAATATATATACGAGGATAAAATACTCCCACTTCAATATTTTCATTTAAATAAATACATCAAAACTTGCTATATACCTAAATTAGGGGGAACTACAAAATACAGTCTTCCAGGCATAACCCATTACATGATACCAGATTGCCACTTGACATTTCTGTACGTTTCTTTTTTTGTACATACTTTATTTTTCAGAGGGGGTCTTATTAAGTGATTTTCAAACTTTTTTGTTCACTTCCACGCACCTTAAGTAAGTTAACTACTTAAAACTATTATTTTTCTTAGCCTTTTGACATAGGACTAGGACCTTGAATTGCAAGTTCAAAAATGATGATTAAAACAACACCCATTCTTCCATAATGCGTTAAAAGGGGAAAATGAAAAAACCATCACCTGAGATAGCGACTGATTAACAACGAGGTGAAGAGGTTGGTTGAGTGAGTGAGTGTGGTTGGTTGTTTTCATAAATAGCAGTTTTATCGGGTACAACATCACAAGGCACTAAAGGCGTTAGAAATACAGTTCTCTGACTATCGAATAAAATGGACAGGAGACATGGGACAAGAACAAAATAATCTCCATTCTTCTCCAGACATGTGGATAACGGGATCTCTCTCTCTCTCTCTCCCTCTTCCTCTGTCTCCTTCCTGCCTTCTCCTCTATCTCGTCTCTCTCTCTCTCTCTCTCTCTCTCTCTCTCTCTCTCTCTCTCTCATCCAAAATATGTGTGTAAAATTTCAAGACAAGTCCGCACTTTCTTTAGAGTTAAATATAATCAAATCTATTTAACGTTTCCTGCAAGCATCGAAATGCTTACAAAGACCAGGCCAACTGAATTCTACGAAAGACAGACCAGCAGCACTGTCACCCAACCGAGTTTGACAATTTGGTAGAACCATAATAAATGGGTACCTCATACGTAACACAATATGTATTTTGATATTTGTAAAGGATGCTGTCATTACAATAAATATGTCATTTGACAAAGATGAAATCGCTTGAGGAGTGGAAGGCGTCAAGCTACTGATCAGGCGGTACCTGTCATTATGATGGGTGAGTGGGCCATCAAATTCCTCATTCCTTTTTTCTCCATTTCGCTTACATTGCCGGCGTCGACGGCCACAGATTTGTGACGCCAGTTCGCATGCATCAATAAACCAACCTTCCTTTTTTCCCTAAGGATGAAGAACCATTTGTGCACTAAAGGCACCAGCAAAATTGCAGGTTTAGCTAATTACGCTGCGCAATCAACAATAAGACCCTTGAAATTTTCGGTAGAGGCCACTTATAAAAAATTTTTGGCTTTCATAGCTGGTTTTACGTGTATTATTTCATGTAAATGTCATTATTCATCGCTGACTCCACCCGTACGTGTGCATTGCAGCCTTCAGATATACCGTGTAGCCTGTCTGGATATATAATGTTGAAAAATAAACAGTGCTTGTGTGTGTATTTGAGAGAGAGAGAGAGAGAGAGAGAGAGAGAGAGAGAGAGATACTGCTTGGCGATAGCATTCATTCACAAAAGTCACTCTTCATTGAAGGGGATTCAGCGGCCAGCGACTGCCTAACTTGGACCACAAGGGAGGGGAAAGGAGGGGAGGGTGTCCGAGATGAGAGGGGAAAGGGAGCCCAGGATGACGACGTAGGCAGGTGGGGGTGTGGCATGAGAGGCTACAAAGGGGTCTTGGGCTTAGTAGTGGGATGGGAAGAGAGAGAGAGAGAGAGAGAGAGAAGGGAGGAGAGAGGAGAGGAGAGAGAGAGCGAGAGAGAGGAGGAGAGAGAAGGAGGGAAGAGAGAGAGAGAGAGAGAGAGAGAGGAAAGGGGGTCCTCCACCCCTACACGTGATGCCACACCCATTGATCCACAGCTGCTTTCCCCCCCTCTCGCCCCCCTCACCCCAACGACACCGCCGTGAGCCACACACCCACATACACACTGTGGTGGTTACCCCTCCCCTCCTCCCTCCTCCACCCCCACCTCCACCATGTTTTCCTACGATACCTCCGATTCAACTCGACTTCCCTCCACCCTCATTCACACGTCTCTCTCTCTCTCTCTCTCTCTCTCTCTCTCTCTCTCTCTCTCTTATCACGCTGAGGGTACCTATTATAAAATCCGAGCAGCGTATTTTCCATGACATGCACACTAGTATGACACTCATTTCTGGTGCAAAACTTCTTCTGAACAGTTGGTAATAGGTCTTCGCCAGATGGCATGAAGCAATGTGCATCTTGACTGGATTTCTTGAACACGAGGCACACCACAACCGTGCTGCCGAGGGAATTTCACTCTCCGAATCGTGAACCGATCAGAAACTGGTCATCTATCCACTCAATCGAATGGATGCATAAAATCTCGCACACTGACAAGACAAATAACGATCATCTGAACCAGCTGGTTTTTATGTCTATTAGGAGTGACTTACTTTCAATCCGAGCCAAAAAGGCTCAGCTGAATGATGGAACTTTCCTCTTCCCACTAGATATACCTACATTTCACAAGTTTTCATGTCGACAGCAGAATCAGAAAACACATTTGCTATCCGTTTTTAAATGACAAAACTTAACTCAAGGAAAGGATTCTATAGGTGAACATGTCGAGTGCACGCCACAGCGTTCATTGCAAAAACCGCCATCCGATATTAACAAAAATGCGTTACAAAAAACATGAGTTCTCTGCATGATGCACGAGTTCTCTGCATCCATTTTGCCAGTGACCAAAGAAACCAAACGTCGGTAAGAACTAACGGTCAAAGTGGCCACAAATACCAAGAGCCTCGGAAATTCTAAATCAACTGATATATCTCTAACGATGAAACATTTCTACTTTCCTTTTAATCTCATACGTGTATTTATTCCCCGTTGCTTTCAATATGACAACCCTAAGTCATGTAGTGCACTCTTGGCTCGCGTTTCCAAAGTGAGATGTTCGCTTTCGGCCTACTGCCCACCAGTCCACCTACTGTGGATGGGTACCGATGTCTGCTGGCATCAATAAAAAGGGCACTGAACTCTCACCCACAATGACTCTTTGAGAAGCCGAAGATTGTTTCATTATGATGCCACCCCTTGTTAAGGAGGCAGGGCATATTATTCTTTACGTTTACCGTGTAACCGGCTTTTCAAACTGTATCTCATTTGTGTCCCGACAATGCGTCAATAAAACAACACACGTAAGCGCTTCGTACTGAACTTCTGCCTGTCATTTTCCTGAGGTATCGCTTATATACTGAAGTCACGTGGATCTACTGTGATTTGTGATGAATATATATATATATATATACATATACATATATATATTACACATATGCACACACATACACACACACACACACATATATATATATATACACACACACACACACACAGAGAGAGAGAGAGAGAGAGAGAGAGAGAGAGAGAGAGAGAGAGAGAGAGAGAGAATCTATTCCAGAATCTTTCATGTAAAACCTACACATTTCAGTTATCTTAAGGACAAGGTAAAAGATTTCCCGGGCTTTAGCCTTTATTTCAGAGGATGGGGACAGGATCAATTTCTCCTTACAAGGGATGACTCCAAAGAGAGGCAACATAAAGGTCACTGCCACAGCCACACTTTCATTGCTGGAAAACGATGTAATGCACAAAGTACTCCACCAGAACCTAGTCGTTTTACACACGTCTACAGATCTCACCAGCAGCGCTTCCAAATACCCTGCAACTAAGCCATTCACCTCTATTTTGTAAGCATTATTTTGCTTCTTGGATATTTGTCATTCCTTTCCAATGCCTCATTCATGCCATTTATCCCGAGGTTTCTAGGTCTTTCCCTCATCCTTTATTTTAACTTTTCCGAAATATTCACATCTCTGCACACAAACTATCATCCTCGGTTCTTTCATATGGCAAATGAACTCAAAAGCACACCGGTTCCTCTTCACCTATAATAACCATTTTACTCATTCTACATTTCCCCACATTTCTTACCCTTTAAGTTCCCTTTATGCCTCCATATGCTACAAAGACAGCTCACTGCAACAGCTTCAAATGTATGTTGATGGTGTGGGTGTCTGTAATCTGCAGGATTAATAAATAATAAATATTCAGAAAAAATGTAGGCACATCTGAATGTTGCAAGTGTGGAAGGGGTTGGTGTTAAATTTAGAATGTTTAAAGAAAAGATAGTAGAGGATTTAAGTTGGGTATATAAGGTGTTGTGTTGAAGAATTGAAAGGCACCAATATTTCATGGTGCTTATAATATGAGCGAGTGCATGACTAGGGTCTGTTAATAGTGCGAGTCTGGTTGAGAAGGACATAACAGTGGAGCAATTTAATTCAAACAAAGAAAACGATGTGTGGACAAAGTGTCTGTTGCTGCACAGTAATGGAAATATGTCGTGTGGTGTCAAGGAAGCTAGAAAAACCTTACACTGGAACTGAGATACAAAGTGGAATGTGTTGAGGATTTATTTGGCCTAAGGTAATGACGACGCTATGAAATTTTGTTTTATTGATGGAAGTAAAGCATCGATTAGAATGTGGATGAGGGTGACTGGCTTGTTGTCAAATAAATCTGAGACAAGGGTGAGTCATTTTTCTACCGCTGTTTGATCTTCCGGAAGAAGTAGCAAGCGAAGTCTCATGTAGGTGCAAAGTCGTGGGATAAAAAAAAAATAAAGAAAAAAAAATAGAGGCCACGTAAGAAGTACATATGTAGAGCAGGATGTTTACCGATGATGAAAAGCTGATACTACTAGGTGATATTAATGAGAGACTGCAGAGGGTCTGAAAAAATCATTTGCAAGCAGAGAAAGTTGGAAGGTCTCTGTAAGCTGAGAAAGTTAAAGGGATGTAGGCAATGAGAGTACACAAGTAGGTGAAAGAAAGGGAGTGAGTTACTTATAATGGGACTTTGGAGTAAATGAATAGATGACAGGAGCACGGAAGAAGAGGAGTCACAAGGTGAAGCAAGGAAGTACCAGGACTTTGAGAAAGGTTTGCACGAGACAAAGGTCGTTAACGGATGCAATAGTTTAGGCATGAAGGGATTGTTGGGCCACTTCTCCATACTGAAGGTAAAACTGTCGAAGGTGACTGAACAAAAGCGGAAGCTGCCGAGATGAACTGTATGCAAACCTCAAATGGCCCGGCAACGTATAAGGTGGAATGGAGGATTTTCGTTTCTAATAACTGCAAGTGCGCAAAGTCGAATCGAATGATTGTGTTGTAAGGGCGGACCAACACTTCGGATGATTTAGTTGTGCAAACATATAAGCAGTTGATGGGAAAGTTCTGAACGCAGAAGGTTCCTCCTTGATTCAGTAGTTGAAAGGTGACTGATAATGACCGAGTTCTTGTCATTTTCAAAACCCAGATTCCCTCTGACTGAAACAGCCAAGCGTCAAAGTGCGAGTCTTTTCCCCAGTTTTCATGAATAGAACTATATACATAGTCCGATTTGATCATCATACTGGCGACAATTTTGGTAGTGCCTTCAAAATTCCTTACAACAGTCAAGATTTAATAAGACGACAAAATTTATTGAGAGAGTGAGCATGACAGGTTAGTAAGTATTCGACATCTTTTCTACAAAATAATTACAATAATCTATTGGTAGTCGCTAGAAAAGCACATAATCGTCATTAAACATTTGAGGAATAGGCTACAGAGAACAATTATCCTAAGCGCCTACCAAGAATTGGTCGGAATGACTAGGGCCGGCCTGACCTTGCATACTTCTCATTATCATGACTGGATGAAAGGGAAAAGTGCACTTCGCTAGTTGTCAATTAAGTACTTATTAACTAGTCCACTCATTGTTTTACGCATCTTCTAAAATGTGTTTTTCCTGTGGTCAGAATTCACATATGCAAAACACGCAAAATACTACTTGAGAGAGAAGGAGAGGTGTGAGAGGCGAAATTCTCACAATCCAAGGATGCACAAAGACTATTTAGACCGATTGCTTCTCAATTCAGTACCCAACCGCAATTATTCGCAAAATATACAAACATACAGTTAATTTATACACTGACAGACAAACAAATTTGCCAATGCTTCTATACACAAAGACTCTGTCATTGACTAAGAAAAATAAAAAAAATAAACCAAAAGAACTGGTATTAAGCAAAGGTGAGGAAAGTCAATAGGATGAAAACCGGAAAGACCAAAATTATGCAAATAGTAACTGACAGTCAATTCACTGTAAACCTATAAATGAAACTTCCAAAGCAACTTTAGTAACAAAGATAGAAGCACTGCAGAGACAGCAATTAAAATATGTTGAAAACAATCCTTTACGTTATATTCTGAAATCTGACGAAAACTAACAGCCAAGACGACAACATTTTGGACTCGGGCTGAAGCACTAACTAATGTTTACACACTATCAAGAACTAGTAATATTTCTAAACCAACAGCATACATGCAAAAATGTCATCTGGCCTCTTTCACAAAATTTCATTGAGACGTCAACAGAATGACAGAAGACAAATGAACCATTCGTATCTTGGCTGTGTCGGTGTGTTTATGGAATCCTAATTTCCTCCACTCAGTCAACGACGTCCCACATATATAGCCATAAATCTACATACAGGAAGTCCCACTCTACAGGAAACCAGGCACAGGAGAAGAGCACAGGGCGCTAATAAATACTCCCAGTTCTGAAGGTTATATAAGTGGTCATGAATTCCATTCTTCCTGCTGTCAGTGTTGTGAATGTTTTGCGAGATAACCATATTTATTTCATTATTTCAACCATCGTCCATGAACTGCCACAAGTTTCAACTACAGAAATCCCTTAGGAACTGATTTCCAGCTGCCAAGTTCTCATTTCTCAAGTAAATATTGACAACTGCTTTAGCTGACCACGTAGCTTCAAAAAGTCGGCCTTGTCAAACAACGGAACTGTTGTACTGTATGTAATGCAGAAAAAATCGCTCTCTCTCTCTCTCTCTCTCTCTCTCTCGACAAATCCAAGTTACTTCCAAAGGAAAGTGACGGTGAACTGACTTGGTATATGGCGATACAGACTGATTTGTCAGCTTCGAGATCAATTCAACGAAAAGCCATGATTTCCTGGTATTTACCATTCATACTAACAATTTGAGGGCAACTGTGAGCGTGGTGCCCAAAAAACATCGACAATGAGAAATACACGAGGATGAATGGGCACAGGAGTGGTCAAGGCACATAGAGGGTAGCATATATTTGTTACTTGGACTGCAGAGACTTTAAACAGCGGCTGGAAAGACAACGTACTACTATAAAAACCTGCACGTATGTAGAAAGACAGGAGTCTCGGAATGAATAGGGGATGAAATGTGGCTGTAAAGCCATATGCGCCGAGATGCTCCCAGCCTGAATTCAGCGCTAAGAACGGTGATAAGAGGGTATTGCGGTTGGGCAACCACACACAGATCCACAAAATGAATGAAATGAACTTCATGTATCGAAGAAACTTGAATCTACAAGTGAGGCTGCTTGTACTATATTCCTGAGATAAACTAGCCCCGTTGTTCTCAATACGAAGATTTTTCAAGCCTTTTCATATTGTTATATAAAACTCTGAATTCCTAATGTCGCCCTTTCTTGAGCCTTGGGGACATGGCCTGAACAAACTTCCGGTTATATTTGTGGGCCCATCCAGGTCCCAAGGCCTCCCTTATGTTGAAACAAAGTTGGATCTTTGCTACATAAGGACATCTCCCCAGAGTATTCTAGAAACTCTGAGATATCCTCACCCTATTTTGACGATTTTCTAAATTTCTATCTCAAAGGCAGTGGGCTCTATCCAACAGCCAACGCCCCAAACCCTCCAGTTTCCACAAATTTCAATTCCCTTAACCCAAGGATTTTTTGTGACAAATTTGGTTGAAACTGATCCACTGGTTCTGGAGAAGTAATAAAAAAAATATGGAAGAGTTGACGCCTGAAACACAATCATATAGACCGACGAAAGGCCCACGTCAATCGGAAGAGCTCTAACACTTTCAGCTAAGACGAGTTAAAATATGGAAACACTAGGGATTATGAATACATTATACATTTTATATATATATATATATATATATATATATATATATATCTATATATATAGTAATTCTAATAATACAGCCAATTTTTGAGTTCACGCAATAAATTTTCATACTCCCTCAGCTCACATATTGGTTACATAATATATAAGTAAGTTGTATTTTCTGTTAAAGTACTATACTTAACAGTAGAGACAAATACAAGAACGGTTACTACTTACTTTAATGGGGGGCTTTTTACAATTTTTGGGTTCGATCTCCTTGGAGCGATTGTACAGGTAGTTTGATATTTCATGCTCGTTCTGACCCTCGAACGGCTGAAGTGTCTCCAGGAAATGCTGAAAAGATAGAAACATTTACATAGTTACCTGAATTGAATAGCAAAATTACCAATTTACCTTAAAATACACTTTAAAAGGAACGTGCATCGGGAAGATATAAACCAACCACGTTGTACCAAGGAAATAAATATCTTGTAAGAGACTAGATAAAGACCTGCATGTGATCTTATGACCACCTTTGTTTAGCTAAGGCAAACAATTTACAGCAATGATACCCAACTCACTGAGATGAGGATTCTCGATTGGACACAGACCCCACTGTAGAGATGGGCACCTAAGCGATGCAGGTATTCATCATCACACTGGTGCATGTCTCTCTTACACACATACACTATACATACATAACATACATACATACATACATACATACATATATATATTATATATAATATATATATATATATATATATATACATATATATTTATTAAACGAAAATAAGCATACGATATGTGTACGAATATTCATAAAAACCTCATTACACACACACAAACTGGAATACTGCTTTACGGATAAAAAAGAACAGCTAAATACAATAGTATCATGTTCAACTTTTTCATCACATTCAAAATTCTTAACAGAATCCTTAAGACAAGAATATTAGCAAGTTAGTACTACTGCAGCTAACTTCAAAGATTATATATATATATATATATATATATATATATATATATATATATTATGTATAATATACATGTATATCATACATAATATATATATATATAATATACATGTATATCGTATATATTATATATATATATTATATATATATATATATATATATATATATATATATATATATATGTGTGTGTGTGTGTGTGTATTAATGTATGTATGTATGCGTGTGCGCACATGACACAGTAGGACATGCCTTACTGCGTTTCTGTATGGTGTGAACATCCAAGAATATAAAAAGAACCCATCAAGAAGAATAAGGGCCGAAACTTCCGTACGTTTTAAAAACTATATTAATGAAGCACAACAGTTTCAAGACCCGAAAGATCTCTGCTTCTATTATAATAACTACGAGTTAAATCAAAAGTCCAGAGAAACAGAAGGATGAATGGCTGCTGACACTGAAACACTGTCAAAATCGCCGTTTACTTACTAATCAGGACAAGTGCAATTATCCATTCAACACTTCATCGGTCCTTTTATGATCTGCCCCTCAAGTAACACCATTTGATTAAAAAAAGTTTTAGGCTTTCTGAGAGCGACGACTTTTATTGTCTTTTTCGCGTATCACGCTGTTTTAGTCTAATATTTCGCTCTTGCCTCTAAGTACTGTGGTGGTTTTGTGGAGATGAACATAAATAAATTGGTAGCCGTATCACCCCCTTACTGCATGCTTTCACCTACCTTACAGCGTCACAACATTGACATTTTTACCATCTCAACGGGATACACTACAGCATGATCAAATTTGCATTAATGATCAATATTTTTCCTACTGAGCAAGGGTCATGACAGGCTGCATCAACATTTGTCTTTTTCAAACGGTCACCAATCCGTCACTACCTCTGTAGTAAGGGAAAGCAATAACAGACGTTGTATTTCTTTTTTATCGGGCAGGGAAGAGACTTTCAGGATTTCTTGTGCGTATTACGGGTAACCTAACTTTCTCAAAATAAATATTCATCTAACGAACATGGGCTGCTCGTAAAATGTGACGACCGATCCAAGCACTTCAACTTCATGCTTTCTTTATCTTAAAAAGAAAAGTATGAACTTATTTGAAAGAGTAAACGTCAACCGCATATATCAGCCAAGGTAAATTGTACTCAACGGTTACTCAGATATTGATTCAAATTATTATTATTATTTTTCTATTGTTGGCTAAAATCAGGTGAGACCATCAAACCAATTTTTTTTAAATAAATTATTTTTACCATAAGTGCACAACCTAAAGGGATTTATGATTACAATGGAAAGTAAAGGAAACAATTATTCTAAAAGATGTAACTTTCTATCTAAAAATTCAACAGTAATCTTTATATGGATGGGTGGAGGGATAGAAGAGTATGGGACTAGGACAACAGGCCAGGCACTCGTTCCCAAAGGGTCTTTCACGCCCTCATGAAATTTGGAAGAAGCGAACAACAACCGCAGAGGGAAAAAATCGTAACTGATCATTTCTGTTATCAGCAGAAATGATGAACCCTCCTCCCGAAAATGATTTCGCTCTTGATATGAGGAGCCGTCAAAAACAATCCTATGAGAAGAGGTAGATATGATGCCAGCCTCTGTCTCGCTAAGGAAGTTCATCGCCGGGATGAAACAAAGGGTCCAAAGGGAATATTCATCAGCCCTATGTAGTATATACCTGGGAGTCTTCACTGACCACTCTGTTATTTCATCCAGCTTTCGGTTGAAATGAAATCGCACTCTGATCAAAGCAGCTGTCTTGACCATCAAGTTAGCTTATCATGCAGACACCTACTCCAAAATCATAACATGACTTCCCTTTCCGACTTGTGTCAAACTATACTTCGACCGCTCTTTAGTGATCAAGGAACTTTCAAAATCTTCTGGGTAAGCCATTGCTTCTCTTACATATGGTAGGCCGTCCAAGAAACACTCTAATGGAACTACGGCTCTACTAGGAGATCACTAGTGATCAATAAAATAGTGGCAAGCAGATGGCATATACAGGCTAGCGCTTTATGGGTGGTTTTAACGAGTCCATCAAGTAACCTAGTACATATTACATCATTTTACTCTACAGTTAATGCAAATTCCACCAAGGATGGCGGGCTTCCTGCAAAATGAAGTTCATCATAACAAAGAGAGAGAGACACAAGTAATTCTGACACGAATAGGTCATTCCCGTCTACCGCACGGACACATACTGAATAAGCCACATGGCCCTGCTCCTAAATGACAGCTCTGCCTGTAGAGTAAATATAACACTTACACAATTGTTGTGTGAATGTCCCAAGTATAATCAGCAGCGACTGTTAAGTCTTGGAAATATATCGATCAGTGAAATCTTGTCAGAAAATCCAACATTTGCAATTACACCAATTACAAACTTTAGAAAAATTGCAATTTAATGAACTATATATTAATATAATGCAACTTAGTGATAAAGTAACCGATAAGTATGAGAAAAACTAGAAGTTACAAGGTCGTTGAGGCTATTAAAAATAAAAGTACACTTAGCGATAGAAACCGGTAAATTTCACCCCTTGGTGAGAGGAAATGCACCCTACAAGGTAAATGAGTTTGGGGGCGATCGCAATCTCACGTTTTAATCCTTTCGTGTGACAAGGAGCTTAAAAATCAGATTTCTCGTCGCTATGCAAATCACAACATAGTTGTGGAATAGAATTTGCAGCCCTAAACCCGATATACCCGGTACTGAAATACATAAATAGAGCAAAATGCTTTCTCTTGGAGCTTTGGATTTGCAAAAATGAGATGAATCAACAAAACCGTATAATTAGTTTATTTGTTTTCAGAGAGAAAGCTAAAAGGTTTGGCACTGCTACTGGGCTTAACGGTTGCAGTGTCAGAGGGACTCTGCAGTTGGTGAAAGAGTACAATTGCTTAGTTCAAATATCGTACGGTTAAGTTTGAATGTGACTTGACAAAGTTTCGCACTGTTAAGTTTGAATGAGACTTGACATAAAGTTATAAGTCAATATGAGTATAGGGTCAGGCATGATAGACTGTAGAAGGCGGGGTTATATGAAGGGTGTTGCACCACGAGATTCAAGTGAAAAGTCGGTGACAAAGCAAGAAATGAAAGACATTGCTGCCTTGTAAGTCATGAGTTCACGGAGTAAACAAAAATGGAGGGCGCTGCATTGATGTATTTGGAAGTGGCCTTGACTGTTGGAAATATATTGTTCCCACGGAAGAATATTCTGAACATGACTTGGGAATGAGCAATCGTGACGAAAACAAATGAATGTTAGTAAAGAGTGGATGAGAGAGAAATTATGGAGGCAATGTGGAGAGTCGCTGGAAGAGAAAAGTCTGATGTGCGTAGTACATGCACTCAAGACAAGTGAGTTAGGTAAGGAAGTGAGACCGTATGAGTAGAAAATGGACTGATTAAGCGTATGGGTTGCAGACACGGAAGCAGAATTAGTAGATGATGAGTTTGTAAAACGCTGATGGGGACATAATGGCAGTATTGAGTGTGCATAGGTTACAAGGGTAGGAAGTCAAACAGAAACAAAGTGGTGGAATGAAGAGATATGGCGTAACGAAGGAAAAATATTCAAGGTATAATTGTATGATGGGATATCTTGTGTAGGTAGAAGGATGGAAAAGATCATTATGATGAACATGAGACTTGAAAAAAAAAATAAGTAGGAAGAAGAGAAAACAATCAGTTGTTCTACAGGACAGCGGACACGGATGGAAAAGTTCATGAACCAATGAACCTCGGATGATGAGATGCGACCTGAAGTCAATTGTTCGTTTGGTTAACGTAGGAAAACAAAAAGAGGCAGAGCTGATAAAAAAAGGAGAAAACCTTTACATAAGAGACAGGATGCTTGTGGAAGTAACTGTTGACGACCTGACGGCGACAATACAGAGGATGAAGACTGGAAAGAATGACCCGCTGAGGAATTCAAGTGAGAGAGAGGCGCATTTGATTGGCTGACAAGCGTTTGTAGGATAAGCCTGGATAAGGGAGAATTTTAAGGTTAAAGTGATAAGGGTGACTTTAAGTATGACTGAATTAATAGAACGGTAGGATTCTGACAGGGAAATAAGAGATGAAAGTCGGATTGAGAGGGGAGGAATAGTGGATTTAGATATGGAACAGGGTCTGTGGATCAAGTGTTTGTGATTGAATAGTTATGTGATAAGTCTGACAGTAGAAGAAGAAGAAAGCTGTAGTTGTGTATGTGTTATTAACGAAATGAGAAAAATCTCATGACAGGGCTGATTAAGAGGAACACAGTGTTACGGCTACATGGTAAATACAATGAGCTGGTATGAGCAGTAAGTTTTATGACGGAATAAAGACACAAAAAATATGCCGATGGGAGGAATACCTGACCGATCAAAATTGGGTCTGAGGCATGGGTGTGTTGTCTAAATTGCTAGTCAGTATCTTTTTTTGGATGAACTGTTGTGAGATTTCAAAGGGAGTAAATGTCCGCATGGGATAAGAAAATGAGTCGCTGATGGGTTGTGGGTGCTGGGCTAATGTTTGCAGATAATAAAAATAATACAATACTGTCTGGGGATCGTGAAGAGAAACTGCAAGCCCGTAGAGTTCGGAAAGTGTTTGCAAGAAAGTCAAGTGTAATGGGGCAAGAGCAAGGTCATGATGGTATATGCCTGGAAACCTGGAAGCTGGTGCAATGGTCTTAACAAGGATGGCAGACAAATGGAAGTTATCTGTTAAAGCATTTGGAATGATGATGCTGATAGTTTTAAAGAAGAGGCTGGTCACAATAGGGGAAGAAAGGAGGCGTCAAAGACTGGGAACAGACTTAGTGCTAGATCTAAAGCAGCAGAGGCGAGATGTCGTGCAGTGATCGCTGAACTCTCTCTCATTGATAGGAGAGAAGTGGATGCTGAAGTGGCTAGAGAAGAATAAAAAAAGGTGAGGAAAGTGGAAGTGGTAAAAATGTTAGCCCAGGAGAAAGAACTGATCAGCGTTTCAATTCGCTTTCATGTGGAATGACTGGAAGGCAACAGGTTTCTGCACAGTAAGTTCACCCACATTCAAGTAGTTGAACGTTTGAATGTGAAAATGACCATCGTGTTGTCTTACCTGGAACCAAGCCCTTGTTACTGGAAAAGACTATGTGATGCAAGTGTATAAAAGTAAACACACATATGTATGTACGTATGTTGTATGCACGTATGTATGTTTGTTTCCTAATGACCATAATTGACAGACACCACACAATCAACTATGTTTCTATTAATTTACATCATTTTTTTAATGGAAATCAATTTTTTTTCTTTCTTTTTTTGTCGTATAGTTCCACCAGCCCATAATCAAATTCAAACTACATCCTACCAGCTTTTTATATCCCATTCTGTACTTGACTTTTTCATGACTATCCTTTTAATAACAACAATGAATTTACTATTTCATATCTGTGGTATCCAGCGGCCGCTAACCGGTGGTCCACGTGGTCCGTGAAAAAATTTTTGATGGTCCGCAGAAAATTCCATTTTTATGTTGTCTTCATCTTCTTCAGGCAACCCTGATACAAATTGTACTGAAGACAGAGAGCGGCCCAGTGTTACCAATTTAGCATTTTTAATGCGAGATTTAACATTTTAGGGCAATTTAGCATTAAAAATTTGGATCCAGCATTTAACTGAAAAAACAGCATTATCAATTACAATAAAGTAAAAATTATAAATATGAATTTATCCTAATGTAGTGTACATAAAACGCATATCAAATAAAAGTGAACATGTTCTTTCTGTTTCATAACCGCATCGAACAAGCATTTTATTCCTGCTGCTCCCAAGTGCAAATTACGTTTCAAAACGTTTGGGTTTGAGTCTTGGAGAATGACGCAGTCAACATCCCTGCTTTAGTAAGAACCAGACAGCAATGAACAAATATCAACACTAAAATGTGTAATACTTGAGTAAGCTTCAAATGATCTATTTTTTTAAATAATTCAATTATAACTTTGTTATATTTAGTAAGTGCATTTCATATTATCAATAAAATAAAAGTTCTCTATTATTATATAAATGTATTTACTTTGTTATAATTCAAATTAGTGGTCCGCCAAATTTCAAACGACAGATTTATTGGTCTATGAAGTTCGAAAGGCTGGCGACCACTGCGACTATATAGGTACAACTACAATGACTTTTTCGTAACTAGAGAAAATGGGTTTAAACACACCTGATATTAAATGCTCTGAACAAAACACCCAAGGCAACCCATTTTATAAAACTTCTCTACAGAATTTTTATTCATACATTCAATCCATTCCTTTCATGCAAACTTCATAATACACACCAGATTCAGCCATTCGCTCCCTTGCCCAACACGACTGCAAAATATTGCCCTACCAGACTTCTGTCAACTGAAAATATAGCTGCTTTTTAAGTGCTCTCCCAACCCCTTTCAATGGCTTGTTCATCAAATAATTTCCACTCAAAATCTATAATACTATTCTTCACGCTTTAAAAAATCCAGTAAAATTAACATCGCAGACATCAGAACTGTAAGATTATGTACTTCCACCATCGTTATGGAGGACCTCACTAACAATCTTTTTATTTTTTATGAAGGTTCTATAGTCTGTTAGTTACCTTGAAATTCGTACTGAAATCGTTTTCCTTCACTCAGACCGTTCAAACACAGAATATCTAGATAGATTAAAAGTTCTAGCTCTTCCTTAGCCCTTGTATTTGATTCTCTTCTCTATGACAATTCACCTTCGCCGTTAGTCTCTGTCATTAGACAACAGCACTCCAACCAATTGTGTTTCCACCTCTCACTAAGCTCTTAACTTTATTCTCTAGAGTCCCTTTGAATCATTCACCAGACTTACGTAGAGTGACTGCCCTTCCTGTCTGCCAGGCCACCAAGTATTGAAGTTCGCCATACATCGTGTCAAAATACTGAACTCAAGACTACAAGTTTCATTTTACCTTCATATATTATCCTTTTCTCTTATTGTAATCTCATCATATTCATTTTTCTGAATGGCCAAGGCCACAATTCTTCTCCCCAGTGACATTCACTCCTAGTAAATAAGCGCACAGTATATCTCCACCACTTCCTGCCACTACTATCTTCACCCATTATAAATCGGTAAAATTGACGTCTGACATCTAAGGATCCTGTAGAATTGGTTTAGTAAACCTGCCAGGCGCTCTGCAACTGTATGATGTGATTGGCGGTAAGCATGTGAACGTCTTCACGCTCGATTGAATAAACCGACAGCAAATAATTTGTTACTTTAAGCGGATCACATCTTTCACGTCAGAAGGAGCTGTTTGATGATGTGTTGGTTGGTTGGTGGGTGGGTGGGTCGGTGGGTAGGTGTTTTACAGCATTTACTAAAGTCAATAACCCTGCGAGGTTTCCTGTATATTTGACGATTCTTTATGAATATCGTTCTTCAAATCGAACTCTACGGATGTTAAAGGTTTTCTGATTACATATCCAACATATCTAGATGTATCAGTAATAATATTTCCTGTGCGTATTGGTACATATCCTAGCAAATATACCCAAGTTATGTTCGACCGCGGTTAACATTTTTCGCACGAAATTTGACGAGTAATTTGTTAAAGTACAATATTATGTGAACCATCTTTCAACCATTTGGTTTTCAATAGAATGTCCTTTGTGAAATGAGGGTTTGGGATATCCAGGAATATGAGTCCGAGAATGCGAACTTTGGTGGATAGTTGAATTCTACATTTACTTGTTTAAAATGGCTTCAGCGCTGCTTTCGACTTAATTAACGATAGAACTCATAAATAAGCGTCGTAGGTCCTGGAGGTTTTGCAGCTTATCTTACAAGTTTTGAAGTGATCGGCTGGAGGGAGACTTCTTGAAGTTCATAGTGAGCTAGACCTAGCAATGGCTCTCAGACTCTCTCGTTGATATCGGTCTCTACTTGGCGTACAACGGTTGAACAAGTCGAGATTTAGAATAGATAAGTAGACAGTAATGACGTCATTTTATACTGGAATTTTGGGATGAAAACCATGTCCAGTTTTAGAACTAAACCATCGTCATAATCACAAAAATATATTAAAAAGAGCTGTTGTTTCTTATTTTTCATATTCTGAAATCGACATTTTCTATATAATTATATTGTGAAAACTTAAGATTCTTGACACACCAATGTTCTGTTGTTTTATTGGAAGAAACGCGTCAGAGGTGATTTCCTAAGCATTTTAGATTCATTTTACACTTTCATGCAACTATTCAGGAACAATTCACTTTCTATGACTTTTATAACCTCTTTACAGCCTCCTTTCAGACAGTTTACACGTTTGATACTCGACATAACTACCAGGGCTCATATTTTTCTCAAGTACACATTTTCTCTACATGTGTAATGTTTGTTTAGGTGTGTGTTCTCTTGAGGTAGACAATGAATGAGTTAGTCTTCCCACAAAATAAATAGGAAGAAAACGAGCTCGCTATATACATAGATATAAAGGTAAACGCCATGAAGGAAAACAAACTACGAAGTGGCTGCGAAGCCTTTCGACACACAATCCTAGTAAAGGACCGTGTGTCGAAAGGCCTTGCAATCACTGTTGTTTCAATTTTCCTTCCTTGCGTTTAAGCTTTATTTATACATTCATTGCGTTCCATATCTTCGTCATTCAGTTAAACATACATAAATGCATGCATATATATGTATAACTGAATCACGAAAGTTTGGAACGTGGTAAATCCATAAATAAAGGTATAAGCCACGAAGGAAAAATAAACAACGGAGATTCTGCAAGATCTTTCGACTCCACGTCCTTTACTCAGCAGAGTAAAGGACGTTGAGTCGAAAGATCTTGCAGAAATTCCGTTGTTTATTTTTCCTTCGCGGCTTATACCTTTATTTATGCATATATATATATATATATATATATATATATATAATATATATATATATATATATATATATATATATATACACACACACACACATATACACACTCATAACCAAAAATGATTTTCTCTTTGACAATAATCCCTCCCTTTGATTGATTGCCGGGTGTTTCCAGCCGAAGATATTGTTATGGTTTGTTTTTTTCAAAATGACCTACCCCATTATCGGATAACATGACTCCAATTTAAATTCGAGACGAGTAACACAAGCTGATTCCCAAATGGAAGAGCTCCATAAAAGTTCCTTCAAGTTTAAAAAATACACATACGGACAGACACTGAAATTTCAGGACACCGACCATGAGCATAAGAAGGGAATGACCAGTCAGTGGAAGAGTTCCACCACACCCACGACTACGATATTTCTCATTCCAAATAAACAGCGAGCAGCAGCATTCACATGAAAAAGCCCTTATGGTCACAGACTTTCAAAGTCAGCTTCTACAAACAGGTCGTACAATTTTGAAAATCTGATATAAAACAAAAATGTAACAAACAGAATAATTAAATAAAGTGAAAATGATGAAAGTACAGTAACACAAGGCGACGAAAGTAAGGCAATGGAATACGACATTATAAGTACCATCTAAAGATTCCAACTTACGGCCATGGAGAAAAACCCCAGATCAATTCATCGCTTAGTTCACATTCGACCAAAAACAAAGATCAAGAAAGTATTGCTTAATTATCATATTTTAAAGGCTCCTGGAGTCGTAGAGTCTACAAATGAATTCTCATGTTTATTTGAGGGTTACATCCCAATGAAAAGTGCTTTTTAGGTATCTTAATTATTATTATCAATAATCAGTCATGGATAAAGATAGTGAAGCAATTTATTTGACATGAACGGCTTTATATGAAGCAGAGCCAAATAGGTTGTTTCATGATTGGGTCTCTGCGAGAAAAACACGCCCAGCGACATTTTAGGGAACAACTCTTAGGGAAATTGTCCAGGATCTGTTCCTACTTCACTATGCACCAAGAATTAGTTTGTCCGCCTTCATTTTCAATGTGCGCCTTCAATTGTAAGTGACGTGGGTTAAATTTTACAGACGTTGCGTTTAGCGAATTCTCCAAAATTTCCATAAATAATATCCAGTAAGCGCCGAAATTACAGCGTTATTTCTCAAAAATAAAAGTGAATGTGCTATATTGATTCAAGCATAAATACGAACTGACTTGGCGACACTGATAATAGGGTTATTAAGTTAATTCCACATCATAAGAAAAATAAGAGGGGACATGACGATAAAAATGGCTTTGCTCTCGTTTTGGAACAGAAATGAACCCTGAAAAAAAATCCTGTAAAGGACCTACAGGTTAGCAATTGAAATATTGACTTGAAAACGTTACTGCACTAAAGATGCAGAAACGGACGGAATGAAAATACAAAGATACTTTTTCCCTCCGTTTCTAGGCATCATCAGTAACACCTGAAGCAGTACTGGCATATACTTGACGAGTCAGACTTAATTTGCTAGTTCGGTCAGAATCATTGATAAAATACTGCTTCAAATATAACATGATAAGGTTGACGTAAAAATGATAAGCATAATGTCTACGGTCAACTAATGCCATGTTTGAATAACTTTTGACTGAGCTGAACATCACCGATCTGTTTAGACGACTCTACTATGATAAGAGAACAGAATATTTCTCTTGTGATCAACTCTTCATGGATGCTAAGAGTGCGGTACGGTACCTACAAGGAATAAAACACTCCTAATGACTCAACAAAGGCATAAAGCATTCGTCATTTTCATATAAAAACAATAAATAAGATGACAGACAGTAGTCTCAATTTTTAAATATAAAAAACCAAGATATTTCAGCAAAACGATAGCATCAACTACTGTGTGGTTAAACCTATTAAAGCTTTTTCGATTATTCATATTTGTATTTAAAATTTCTCGATTCAAAAGAGAGAGAGAGAGAGAGAGAGAGAGAGAGAGAGAGAGAGAGAGAGAGAGAGAGAGAGAGTATTAATTTTGGGCATATTCAATCAGACTTTACGCATGTTAACATTTTCATAATAAATACTTGCATTTTTGTTTGTCATTTGAAGAGATGTATACTCTTGAAAATGCTATAAGTGATTAACATGGATAAAAAAACTGACGACGCTTTCGTTTTGCTAAAAAAACACTTGTTATAGTATATAAAACATTTAAACTATAGTCGGTCATCTTGTTCATTAGCATTATATAAATCAAGGGCAGATGTGGAGGCCAGGGGATACCAAGGAAGGGACAGGGCGTAGGGCTCGACTCCGCAACCTATTAAATTTTGATGAAAGCGAAAAGTGAAAGTAGAGCTGTTTTAGTACTACAATACATTTCCTTACAGCTTCGGGTTTTAGACCTATATGGAAAAGAAAGAAGGAGATTGAACACAACACCACATATCAAAAACCGATGACCTCAGATCGAAGTGGAATTGAGAAAATAAACTTCGATCTATGCTTCCAAGATCGAAAGATGGAAGGAATCAACTTTCCCAGCAGGGAGACCTGTCGTAGCCTTGCAAAGCATGTCACTGATATTTTACAATGGGCCTAATAACGGGGTGTCTACAAAAAAATACTATTACACTCACCAAGAGCCACAATAAAGAAAGTAAAATTTTATTGATAGCTGTAAAAGCACCAATTAAAAATACGAGACAGAAGTTATAACACCAATCATACCAGTTGCAAGTGGTACTAGACTTTTCCACTTGGGAATACTAAACCATTTGGCTACTCAAGGAAGACGGTCTTTCGCAACTAAATGCAGGGAATTCACTGCTTTTAAAAACTGCCACTAACTTTCTTAGAAATAATGAAATTAGACTTAAAACTTGACTGAACAAACCTCCGGTTCACATTAATGAAGAAGATATACTATAACTTGACACCTGTCGAAAACAGTCTTGCATCCGCTCGCTACTACAAACCTCTGAAGAGTGATGGTCGACCATTCATGACACCAGCTCAGTAGTAAAATGACATAAAAATGGTAAGGAATTGGGCTTGTTAACTGTATTAGATTTCCAAATTATTGTAGTAATTTGAAATACAGTAAAGGAAAAGTATGACATTTGATTCTCAGCGATAAAAAAAGAAAAAAATTGTTACGTAAGATAACGGACGAATTCGCGTACACTAAGAAAACGGCGTCTCTTCTAATTTTGTGAGCATTCCGTACCTGAGCATCAGGAATTTGAACTTTGGTGGCTTATTTGAATGGCATAAGCCTACTGTAACTTTAAAATTTCATAATTTAAAAAATAATAATAATAATAAAAACGAAAGACACCCCTCCACAATACGAGCTTTCAGAAAACTTAAGTATCACGGCTGTATTTTCTAATGTTATTGCTCTACAGATATGTTAGGCTCCTCACCCACCCACCCCTTACCACAGCCCCTGAATGCCAAAAGTTGATATCTGGATCTCAGGAACGGTTCAACAGATTTCGATGAAATTTGGCATGATAAGAGACCTTACTGGGGAAACCTCTAAAACCAGAGTTTCATCCCTGTCGACTGAATATTTCCGGAGTTATAAAAGCAAAATTCGGGTTTTTTGTGAACTCCAGGTGGCTGGGCTTTACTAGCTGCCAACTACCGTGGCAGTTGATACGACCATTGCCTTATGTTGGTGATCGTGTTTAATGTGTGTGTGGTAAAAATTCTATGCAGTAGAATTCATTCTGGGATAAATTTGCATTTCAAGATGCTATGTATTCTGTAAACTAACAAGGCGTGATTCGACCTCCAGCTTACTCAGAACGAGTGCAAGATTTCCCCATGACACGTAAGTTGCAAACAATATATTCCTAACTTAACATAAAGCGGTCTCCGTAATTAATACTCATAATTAGTCCTACTCATAATAACAAGAAGGATGAAATAAAAAGGGCACAAATTATATACATTCATAATATATTCTCCCATAAATTCTGTCAATGAAATCAAACAAAATGTGTTTGAATCTACGGCCAAAGAGCCTGCTGTTTCACCACCAACAAAAAAATAAAATATGCTATATTTTATAAGAAATAATTTTTCTGTACTGTTGGACACGCCCTTTTTTTCACATTTTCATTCTAATAAATCACAAATATCCTACCCTGAAAATCCTGTATCATAAACTCGATGTAAAACACTTTTTTCATACCTTTCTCAGGCCTTCTTACTCCCCCCCCCCCCTCCCCCCACCAAAACAACAAAGTAGTTTGTAGGCTTACTCCCCGAGTAACCGAAAAGTTTGTTGAATATTTAAGATAGTTTTATTCCCCGCAGGTACCACTCAGCATCTTGAAAGAATTAATTACAAGATATATATTTTATTCTTTTATTATAGTTTAGTCGTTTATACTGATCCATGATGTTCAGTTAAAACACACACACACACAATATATATATATATATATATATATATATATAATATATCTATTATATATATCTATCTTTATCTATCTGTGTGTGTGCGCGCGCGCGCGCGCGTGCGTGCGCATCAATACATGTACATATCCAAAGAAACTCGTATTAGGTAAAATGAAAATAACTTGCATATGAATGCAACAACACTTCAAATCAAATACCACTTGCAACGGTATAACTTCAAAAAGGCTCTTTCTTAAAATAGTTTCGGTGGACATTGAGTAAGTAACACATGTACCGGTATCAAATGATCGAGAAGTCTGGGTGAGCTCTCTTGTTCTTTTAAAATGATATTAAGATCTACCAGATCTTAATCATATTTCTAAAGCATATTGCGAGTGAATGACCTATTTTAACATTTCGTTCAACGGCACAGCTAGCTGACTAACATAAATATCATTACAAAAGTCGTAACTCAAGTTGGCTCAGTATACAGTTCATTCATATCCAAATTCTCTTGAACATGAGACCTACTCAAAAGCATATATTCTTCAACCTACGTATATCTTACCGAAATGTTCTTCTATGATGAGGATATCATCAAAATGCCTTGAAACCGAGCCTTACTGCCCGCTCAATATGCACAACATTTTTTGCAAAATAGAATCAGAGAGAGAGAGAGAGAGAGCACGGACGCACAATCTGATGACTCTATCTCTTCAAATTAAATCTGATAATGATGCTTTGTAAATGAGTTGAAGATTCTGCCCCTGACTATGAATCATTTTTAGCCTGGACAGGGAAGGATTACCTAACAGTTACATAAAGGACTGTTAGATTTTTGCCTTAAAAATTTCGCTCCCGGGTATCGGAAAGTTGGTCAAAACTCCCAGGTGCCCGACCTGGGCATTCCATTGGTTGATGATCCTAAGTTGGGATAAACACTGATACCTATTCGCACACATTTCCTACACGTGTTATCAAAAGCTCTCTCTCTCTCTCTCCTCTCTCTCTCTCTCTCTCTCTCTCTCTCTCTCTCTCTCTTTCATGTGGCATAAGACTGTTGAATCGTACAAGTGACCAATTAACTTCTCAGGAAGTATATACTGCATATATATACGTATATATACATATATATATATACTAATATATATGTATATATATATATATATATATATATATATATATATATATATATATATAATAAACAGTGGGAAATCAACACATAGAGGCTATCGACGTAGCAATCTAGTTTTATCTTCACTGACACACTATTCATTAATCTCAGCTTGGGTGAGATACAGATATCAACTTTATGCGTTTGGATAATACTGTGCTTTATTATTATTATTATTATTATTATTATTATTACTATTGGCCATTTCCAAGGCGAGAAGCACTTGAAAAACTTTCTTTATTTAATAGTGAGTCTGTAAGTATGTATCTGCTTTAAATATGAAATAGGACGAATAGTGTAACCTCAAATTTATAGCAGTATCACTTTAAGGAATCTGATTCATAGCCCTTCTTGGTTTAAATAATTACTCATAAGTTCTATTCGTACAGTTAAATTTTACTTCAAGACGGAATACAACACAAGGCCGTATTTAAGCCTACTCCTTCTCCTTTGGTCCAAAAAGAAGAGAGAGGAGAGAGAGAGAGAGAGAGAGAGAGAGAGAGAGAGAGAGAGAGAGAGAGAGAGAGAGAGAGACGAAACAAAACTCCCTTTATTTCACTGCTTTTATCCAAATTTCCCTTTTAATTGTCATGCAGGCCCTAAGAACGCTTTTCCAAGTGATGAAGTACACCTGATTTGACCTAAACAGAGGAGTAGGCATCGTCACTCTACTGAAACTAGCCTCGACGTATATGTAGCTGCTCACCCGACACAGCTCACCATAATAAATTAATAGTACATAAATAATACATTGGCTCTCTAGTCACTGTAAATATACAACAAATATTTAGGATTATACAAGTGCCCATATCAGATATATATTGTTCTTCGTTCCTTTGTGATTGGAGATCCAATTGCCATGAAATATGAGTAAATGCTTGTGTGTTACATTAACATTTCATAGGTATCTTAACGGCCAGCCATTCATTAAAATGAAATCTGGGATTGTTTACGAGCATTGAATGGCTGCATCAAAGTTCATCAAAGCTTTCCATTACCGAATGACAGAGTAACTTTCCAACACAGATAGAGTAGTCGATTGGTAGGAATAATGAATGATACGAGTTCAATTGCATGTACGTATTTGTTTTCATTGACCTCAAGTGTGACTACTATTTTGTAGGCTAACTCATTACACGCATTCAACATGAAAGCATATGTATCACACTGTACGGGAAAAAGCCTCGAATAACTGGATGTGGTTAAGGCGTGTGCTCTATTAAACAGAAGAAATTATAAGAGAATTTATTTGCACTTATAAGCAGAAATTAAAAAATAATTGAGTTCATTTTTCTGAAAGACTCTGTTCCATCTAAGAGAGCGAGTGGAAGTTTAGGTGTGATGAGCGGAAGATCAAGATTTCAACAACCGATACAAATCGGAATATGCCTATATGTTCATACATATGAGACTGTAGAAGTCCTAGAAAGATGTAGTCATATAATGGAAGACATAAATTTGCAAACAAAAATGAAGAGATTAGACTTCTCATACAAGATACAGGGAGTTGCTTCTATGATCGATTATGATAATAAAAGTAGTCCTTTTATATATAGATAAAAAAGGATAGATGACTAAAGCTCGTTTATTTTTTACCATCCTTACCTGACAGCAGGACTCCAAAAGTCTGAGGCACCGACACATGACAGCCAGGTGACAGACATTGGTGGGACAGAAAGAGGTGGGGCAAAGTGTTGTCTTCAACAACCCACGCCCACTGTCAGTGTCACTGACGCTACCGTGGTGATGGTGGGCGTGAAGATTACCACTCATGCGCCCACCTTCCAAGAGACACTCTTCCAACACCACTTCGACACTGCCCGTGGTGGCTGACATGTCGCTGCTGCATTCACTTCACTCGAGACAGATTCTCAAGACCGACCGACTCCTGGTGATCAGCAAGAGCCAGTCTCTTCTTCACACTTGAACCACAAATCCCCCTTTGCCTTTAGGCGCCTCTACACCTCACCATTCCTCAGTACTTCACAAAGCAACAACACACAACTATGGTCACTTGCAGTTTCATCTTGATTTCATATTCTGCATAGAAAATCGTCGTTCCACAAATAAATATTCACCTAAGCAGACTTTTCACGTAACCTCCATGCGCATTCTTAAGCATTGCGAAACATGTATATAACCATTATACATATACGTATATGCATATGTATACACATATATAAATTTAATAGCCACAATGCCCTCTGTCCATTACATTTACATATATATCTGGTAAAAATGACCAGTAGATTCTACATATATATATATCTTATGTATATATATATATATATATATATATATATATATATATATATATATTATATCTATATATATCTATATATATATATATCTATATATATATATATATATATATATTATATCCTATATAGATATAATATATATATAATACGATAATAAATAGTTTCCTGTAACAGCTGTTTCTTTTACGTATGAGGAAGAGAGAAAATGAATGAAAAAAAATCAATGGACACAGTTACATTCATATTTCCGCTGCTGAATCGTGTGTGAACATTCATACCTGTGCATAAAACTTCCACATTAGGTACTATACTACACACTCGCCCTCTCCACAAATCAGGTGTGAGCACTCGTGTGCTTCCCGAATTTCAAGGCTCTTCTTTTCAGAACGGAACATTTCGTTGCCACATAACCAAATCATTTCCAAATACTCTGATGAAGCCTTTCACTTATGATTGCCATTTGACTACATTTTCTACAAATTTCCTCATTTCTTACCCTTTCACTTCTCTTACACTTCGGAGGTTATTGAAGCAATTCTTCTCAAAAGATTCATAATCATAATTTATTTTCTTTATTGCCATATAACATCCCTAAAGCAGAGTTGCTCAACAACCGCTTCATACATTCCTCATTTAGCTCTATACTTATTCAAAAGACTCTTCCCAACTTTTAACACAAAATGATGCTACCTTCCTTACCTGTTTCACCTTAGCAGATTCATCTCGTTTCTTATCCTGTCATCAGTAGTTCCGTTTACTCAAAATACCTATACGAAACACCTACTACTTTCAATATTTCATCTTCCACAGAAACATGAAGGGGTCGACCTTACTAGACTACAGTTACCTTTATTCTCGCTTATATTTAGTACGTCATCTTTCACCTGTGCGGAGTCCTTTTCAAGTCTTCCACTATTAACGGAGATCATCTCAACCAGCGACAATCAGTATCTTATTACTGACACACATCAACCAATCCACACACTGTTCATGAGATCTATTTCATTACCTCGGACCTTTGTACGAAAGCCTCGTTTCTTTCCAACAACTCGCATCGCATCACTTCTTTCATACAGGTATTCCTCACTTATGCAACTGTAACAAACCAGTCACTCGTCTACCTAAAAATTCTCACGCACGACTCACTTCTTATACAAAATTTCTTCTTATCTTCTACACCAAACATCATTAACACCTTCCATACTAAATTTCTGCTGGTTCTAGGTTCTAGCATTTTCCCCGAAGTGTAAATCACATTAAGTCATTTGCCCTTAAACCTTCTCAATTATGGGGTTCATAACAAAGACAGATCAACCGACCGACTCCCTTATCTATGACCACATTTTTTCTCTTATCAATAACTGTCATATTTTATCTCCTCGCTTCTAAAGATATAATACTCTAGGTACACTATAATATATATATATAGATATATATAGATATATATATATATATAATATATATATATATATATCTATATATATAGATATAAAATAATATATATGATAATATATATATATATATGTATAAATGCGTACATATATGATTAAAAGTATGAATGAGTCTCCTTATCTCATATTTTTACTTTATACGACCTGGTTTTAGGCGTTACTTTTAATTTAACAGTTACGAATTTGCGAGCTACTTCCTTGTCTTTAATTACTGGTTCATTAATTTTCATACACACAAGCTTTATGATTTTCAATTGAAAAACAAGCTTGTTACTCTTATGCATCGAAACCATCTCTTCTGTATAAACCTAAGATAAATAGGCTATTACCTAGAATCTGCCAAAAAAATTGGTTTCCCTCATAGAGAGAGAGAGAGAGAGAGAGAGAGAGAGAGAGAGAGAGAGATAGAGAGATGGAAATGAGAAATGGAATTTAAGGCTAGAGAGAGAGAGAGAGAGAGAGAGAGAGAATGGAATTTAGGCTATAAAGCCAAGTGTACTTGGGCACTTTCTGGCATTCATTACTTAAGATAGTGAAGGAGGAGTTGAAGTGGTTGGCAACAAAGGGATCTATAGAATAAATGATATGCAACAGAGAAAAAGGTTAAGTATATCTTAGTTTTACCAGACCACTGAGCTGATTAACAGCTCTCCTAGAGGTGGTCCGAAGGATTAGATATTTTTGCGTGGCTACGAACCAATTGGTCACCTAGCAAAGGGACCTAAAGTTTATTGTGGGATCCGAACCACATTATATCGAGAAATTAATTTCTATCACCAGAAATAAATTCCTCCGATTCCGCGTTGGCCGGGCCGAGAATAGAATTTCGTACCACCAGATTGGTAGCCGAGCGCGAAAACCGTTCGTCCAACGAGGAACTTATGCAACAGAGATCTAGAGAATAAATGAGATGCAACAGAGATCTAGAGGATAAATAAGATAACGTACAAATATCTGAAGATCAAATTGGCAGGAACTCACGCATTTGTACTAAGAAATAAGTACAGAGGACTGGACAGCGAAATGGAAGAAAGGAGAAGAAAGGAGGTAGAGCAAAATGCTACAATGTGGGTAGTACAGCTTTGGGCCAAAAAACGCTACAAACACCCTTTACTAAAGTACTGCTAATAGTTCACCATGTGAGGTGCACTCGAGGAAGTAGCCCTCACGCGGGCCAACTTTCCCTTAAAACAATGCCAGGACCTTCTTCCCGCCCTACTGTGTGTGGTGTGTGTGTGTGTGTATGTGAGGAATCTGATGGTCTTTCATCCCGTTTCATAGAAGCTACTAGTTCTGTCTTCCTTCTCGATGATACCCTATTTTTACCCTCATCCATATAAACCCTCCTCATACAACCCTACTTTTCAATGTCGAAGGAGGAACTGAAACGCGCGAGTAAGTTGACACTAACTGATCCAAACTTGACTACTCTTCATTCACTCATGACATGACTTCATGTAGACACTGCCTAATCTCACAATGCAGTGATACAGTGGGTAGATAGAGGCACCCTACTGATAAATGATCAAGTGAAAAAAACTAATGCCGATACTAAGTAGATGAAACAAAACTGAAAGGATTCTGTTCTCTAGCAATTCTCAAATAAATTCCAGTCGACTTGTAAATCATAGATAAGTTATCCATAAAACTTCAGAAAGACGAAACAATCGCTGGGAGTCATGATCTGTAACAACTAACCCATTCTGGACAGACAAAAAATCATTATTTGAAAATATACAGCTGCTGTATGTAACAAACCAATGGATGGATTGATAACATATGACAGAATATCTCCCTCATGGAGAGAGAGAGAGAGAGAGAGAGAGAGAGAGAGAGAGAGAGAGAGAGAGAGAGAGAGAGAGAGAGAGAGAGAGAGAGAGAGAGAACGCTTGTCCATATGGCAAAGCGAAGGCCCCTTTTATTTTCAGTTTCGAAGAAGACTGAAAAACTCCAGCAGTTCGCCGAATCAAGCTTGCTATGTTTCTAAAAGCAAGTCCATACTACGAACCTGAATTGAAAAATTCATTTGTTCCCAATACTAAATGTAATTACTGTACAAAGAATATGCGGACAGGTGTAGAGGAATGGCAGGGAACAGTGAAATTGAGCCAAGAAGACATAAAGAGGGTTAGCTCCTTCAAATATCTGGTTTCTGTTATGAGTGAGAATGGAAACCTGGATGCAGAAGTCAGTAATAGAATTCAGTGTGCATGGATGAATCGGAGAAAGTCATTAGGGATACTCTGCGACATGAGGATCAGTTCAAAAGTTAAAGAAGTTTTATAAAAGCGTCATTAGACCAGCCATGCTCTACGGGGCAGAGACTTGGCCAATAAAGAAAGAACAAGAAAGAAGAATGAAAGTGGCCGAGAAGAGAATGCTGAGGTGGACGTGAGGTGTCACAAAAAGAGATAAGGTCATGAATGAATTGATCAGGGGGACAGTCAAAGTGGTCATGTCATGAGGAAAGAAGATGAACACGTACGTAAGAGGGTTATGAACATGGAGGTGGAGGGCAGAAGAGGGAGGGAAAGGCCAAAGCTCAGGTGGAAAGATAAATTATTGAATGACACGAAGAAAGGGGTCTAAGAGATGTACAAGATGTACAGGAAAGAGGAAGATGAAGAAGGCTGACTAGAAACAGTGACCCCTTATAGAAATAGGAAAAGCTGAAGGCAAAGAAGAAGAATGTACAAAGAATACTCTTACTGATGTCTCGCTTCGTCTAAATAACTACTCAATAGTCATCTCTCCTCTGCACTTTCACCTACAACTAGACAATATAAAACAAGTGAGAGCCATTGGTCAATACTACTTCTGGTTAAAAGTACATATGACAAAATGGGGGCACGTGCGGCGGCGGCGGCGGCGGCGATCTGGAGAAATAAAGAAAGAAGAGAAGCAGGACACGAGTCGCGCAACTCTGCTCGATTAATTATCAACACATCAGCTTCACTACGCTAAACTTCACTTTTGCATAACATATCCCCGGAATTAAAGTTGCTCTTTAAAATGGGCAAATGCCTCTCCCCTGAACTCATTCTTTAAAAATCGTTAAATAATTCTGATGAATTCCAAACTCATTCGTAAGAGAGTGCAACACTGCAATATTTAACATAAATGCTAATTTCATTCATTTTCAAAGAACTAATGACAACAGAATTGACGTCAGTGACAATATCTACTCATCATTTACCCTGAACGAATGGCAAGAAAGCCAATATGCAATTTAAAACTCGAATTGGCCAACATTTCACCACTTGACCCATACTAGAATCTCCCGTCGCAAAGAAGAAATGACATTCACACGAGATAACGAACAAACCGAAACGCCACTTTAATTATCCAATCAACCTATGCTCATGGGTTGACTGGGTAGGGAAAGTCACGAAGTACAGCTCTCGAAGCGCTTTAAAGTTGCCTTATCTCTGCCTCATTTCACAACGAGGCCAATCCTAAGACAACGCAATTCAAACCAAGATTTGGCCTCTGGGTTCACCTGACTTTCGTTCTTGAGTCGTCGGTGTACGAAGCCTGTTCATTACAATCCTTCGACTGTAATTCCAATAGATCAAGAGTATTTCGATACATTTTTACCTTTGTTGCTTTTCATCGGCCAACTTTATCTGGAGCTCACATTGCGATCATTTTCTCTTCACAACCGCTCAACCTAACCCCCTCACGCTCCTTCCACAACGGACCAAAACTGAAGCACCAAATACAAATTTCTCCTCAAATATAGAGAAAGTTCAGTCCCCGGCCTTTTCAGATTCAGTTTAATTTCGAGGAAATTTACGGCGCAACAGAACTCTATGCACAATAACCTACGCATATATGAAAAAAAGGTGTAGCATCTGACTAGGACGGATTCTCTCACCAATGACTGAAAGGGGCGTGAGTGACACAATAGCTTGCCCCGATTCATGAAACAAACGCATCGTCTTACAGAGATGCCAGAAGAAATATCTTCATAGAATCATAGCAAGAATGACCTATTTCGTTATCTGAATGAACTCCTTTCACAGACACAACATGCAATCTCCCAGGAACAGGTCACTTAGCATTTGGGTCAAATTTATCTACACATATGTTTGCAAGCAACGTAGAAGAAAATATTCTGCTACTCAAGGCAAGCAAACCATTGATGACCTAGTTATTCAAACCTTGAAAAACCAAGGACAGGTCACCCCTAACTAAGAGATTTTCAGCGTCGTGCTGTCACTTCAGCCACCT
>NC_087204.1:56104975-56252475 GCF_015104395.2 Macrobrachium nipponense | reverse complement strand
ATAAAAACTGAAAAAGAAGCATCATACATTTTCCCCCGAAAACAAAATAAAACATCTATAAAGCAAAATATTTTTATTGGCATAGGTATGATTAAATATGTGAAACAATATCTTGGACACTGCATCCCAAATTTTATGCACAGTAAGGGAGGACGTGGTTCGAAAAAATCTCTTTTACGACTTTTCAGTGATTACCGGATGAAATTTATTCTCTGTATTTCACTGCTGTCCTCGCTTTTTATAGCAATTTCCTCCAGCTTTTTATCCTGTGGTTTCAACGGTAACCCAGATCAATAAGTGTAGTCGTTTCCAATGAAAGTCAGACTAAAGTTCTACATAATAGACACGATTTACGAATGTGTCAAGGACGATAAAGTGTCGGTGATCGACCACAGACTTTTCCTTCTGAATCATTCACTTGGTTTCGAGTCCACGTGTCCCATCACTCAATGGAGAGGCGGAGGAGTAGGAGGAGGAGGAGGAGGAGGAGGATGAGCGGCACTTCTTCCTCCGACTCCTGGACCTCTTGAAGTCATTGCACTTTTACAAAGTCGAGTTCTCATCGACACTTTTGTAAACGTTAAGATAAGTTGCATGACTCAGCCTAACACGTCCAAACGCACACACACTAGTCAACAAATCGTCTTGTGTATAAACTGCACTTTCAGCTGCGCCTTGTGATAGGTGTTTCAAGGGCGACATATCTCAACGTAAGTCTTTCTCAGTAACGTCTATGGATTTCACTCGTGTTTGAAAACTTAACTGTGTTGTGAATCAACAACAAACCGTATGAATATGAAAAATAATTCTTGAAGATATTAAACTACTTGATGGAGATATTTATGAGCTCAACCTCCCGACGGGGTAGAATCTTAGGATGTCAAGGGGTTGAGGAAAATGAAATTGAATGTGGACAAAGGGAAATGAACCCTACTACAGGAAATGAGTTGATTAACAAGAGATCGGTGCACCTGTCCAATTATGAAGTGAAAACAGAAGGCTCAGAAAAAAAACGCCAAACAATACGCTGTCAAAATTAAGATATAATTTATTTGTAACCGAAACTTTTTCTTAAGAAATTCTTGAATTAATAAATAGTATGGTGTCGCCGTCGTTAGCGGTACTGTACTTGTAATTTCGATGAAACTCGACTCTTCTCTTTTACAAACCAAAAAAAACACAAGCTTCCTTCAGACTTGAAGTCAATTCCACCTCAAACTGTACCCCAAGGAATAATCGGAAAAACAGATGAGGTCACCTTTACCAAACACACAAATTGCAGCAAATGAGGGAAGAGTTCATTTTACTGGAAACCCAACTACCCTGAACAGGAACTCTGTGAATCCAAGAACAAACAAGTACACGAACGAAAGAAATCTGGTATAAAGGTACTGCAGCTGACCACCTTACGATAAATAAGACGAACGGAGACAGACTGAAAATCACGCGATTCACTCAACGTGACGAGTGACACTCACTCACTCACTCACTCACCGCGATCTCGGGAACCTAAGCGCGGGAATAGGACCGTTATGGCACTTTATTGTTATTAATATTATGAGTGATATTATGACTTGTCGCTTCAATCTCGAATGAAAAGTTTCGTATTGATAACAAAACGACTCCTTGACGGAAGGGAACGAATCAACGAGTAGCGGGTGTCCGTCCGTCCGTCCACTGGGCAAAAGAAAGGTTTCAAATGACGCACATGTTACAACTTCCAAAGTCTGAATGACGGATGACGATGGTCCGGGAAAAGGGTCAATGAAAAGAACAGAGGAAAACTGCTCTAAGTAGATGGGTGAAGTGTATGGATGGAAGTGATGAATGGATGGATGGATGGTTGGGTGGGGGATGAATGCTGGGAGGTGGTAGGAGGTAGACAGATAAGGGGTTAGCGGATAGATAAGAGCAGAGACAGATGATGAAAGTCAGAAGAAAGGGGGAGGAAGAAAATTAAGGAGATGGGTGGATGTAGAGGGGTGGTCAGCAGTGGGTGACGAGGGAGGTGGTAGGAGGAGGAGCAGCTAGCACCCGTGCCCTGGCTACGCTCGCACCACACTAACCAACCGACTCTCTCTCAACCTCTGTCCTCCCACTCTCTCTCTCTCTCTCTCTCTCTCTCTCTCTCTCTCTCTCTCTCTCTCTCATACACACACATATAAATCTTCTTGACTTATATCAATCAATACCTTTCAGATGTGATTATTAGTCCTTAAATAAAATACTGAAAAACTGGCGATCTATCTTGAGAGAGAGAGAGAGAGAGAGAGGAGAGGAGAGAGAGAGAGAGAGAGAGAGAGAGAGAGAGAGAGCACATTTAAAATTATGAAATATTCTAAACATCATGTTAGTCAAAAAAATCCAAGCAAGAGCTCCAAAACTGAAATAACTATTTTCCCTTATAGAGAATAAACTGTAGACATTGAGAACGCAACAAAATAAAACAATCTAAGAGTTCTGAGGTATAAAAACTATCAGCCAAGTTCGGGTCTAGCAGAAAGTCTAAGAATAAGATCTAGCGTTTATTCGATGCTTGGGCAAATAAAGATACGTATGTGAAAAAAGTTTCAAGAAATGTGAATACCCGGCATTGCTATTTTGTGAATCTACAAAGAATACAATAATTCATCTTTCATGAGTCTACATAAGTAACATCTTGGATGCTTATTCTGAGCACTATCTTCAGGCCATCTAGGCTACTGCGTTATGTCCTATGAAAAAGTACGACCGGGAGAGGCTGGGATCCTGTATCAGATCATTGGTAACTTCCAGCAGGAATAAAAATATTGTAGGACAAAGGAAAGATCTACAGCAGAACAACGACCGCAAACGGCATAGTACAAAGAAGGTTCCACAGCAGAACAACGACCGCAAACGGCATAGTACAAAGAAGGTTCCACAGCAGGACAATGATTGCAAGCGGCGTACATTACGTGGCGTACGACTGAGTGAACCAGTTTGGTGAATCACATTCACACCAGAAAAGGACGGCTGCATTCCTTATAGTCATTGTTATCAGGCCACAACTACTTCAGTGTGAACTTACGTAATATATATGGAAATACAGCAAATAATTTACTTATTTACATTATTTTTCAAATCAACATCATAAAAAAATCTCTGTACTCTCTTCTATGCTCCTACGGGAATAATGATTTGACAGACAGTAATGCCGGCCTGGGCAACAAACTTCAGAACATTAGGAATACTACTGACGGGTGGTGGCGCTAAGCATTCCATATTTTGGACAGTGAAGTCCTTTAAAAGTGACAGGAAGCCAGGATTACAAAAGAACCTTTCTTTGTCTTTGTTTCATCGTGTCTCAGTTCATCAAATCAACGCTAATAATATTGAATTTTATGTTATCTCTTCATATAACAGCACGTGAGCAACACTTCCTTATAAAACCCTTCATTGGGTCAAACAAGTAAGGAATTAAATGTCAGAATGAAGATATATTTAAGTCAGAACTGGCCCAAAGCAGAATGCCTTTTTCTTCACCAATAGGGAAAAATCACACAGTAGTATAATAACAAGATATAAAATGACTGTTTCCAGAAATCAATATTAATTTAAGCCCAGGTCTATAGCGTCAAGAAGACCAAATCTACACAAGATGTTCGAAGGAGATTCTGACATAAACCAAAGACTACCGGCCATCCTTGATCATGTCACCTGCCTCTCCATGGTTTACCTAGTACCTCACTTAATTCGGGCCAGCTGTTCTCCACTAAAGAACTTCCTCAGATCTAACGACCACTGCATGCATTAAAATCTTTACAAACCATTTACTCGTAATTGTCATTGCTTATAAAATAAGATTCTTTGCAATCTCTGGTTATACTGTATGTAGTTTGCTCGAAAATGCCTTTGGGAAAAAGGTGAAGGTTCTTCTACTTATTCCTAAGAGCACTATAATTTGAATTTAGATAAATATATATGGTGTGTGTGTGTGTGTATGTATGTATGGATGCACTAAAACACCAACTTATGACAATTTATTTTCTTTCTATTAATCTGAACAGTGAACTATGTACACATGCCTACCAATTAGTACACTATTCGGTTGCAGCTGGGGGAACAGAATTTCAAGGGGACACCAAATTCATCCTAAAAGACGTCTGAGAGCTGTCTAAAGTGATTGTATATATATATATATATATATATATATATATATATATATATATATATATATATATATATATATGTGTGTGTGTGTGTGTGTGTGTGTGTGTGCGCGCGCGCGTTTATAATTTACACAGTTGTAAATCCTGACCAGTATCAGCTTTATTAAGCCATCTTCAGTTGTACATTTATAAGCAAACTGCTGATGTTTAAGGATATAGAAAAATAAACGGATAGTTAGATTTGAGGTTTTCAATAACTCTTGACGTTTTTTTTTAACGCAGGGTAGTCTTTTTTTTTTGAAGAGATACTTATATGTGGGGCATTTACAGTAAATTTAGTTCCTTGTTAATATTTGTCTATAGTAGATTCACATCAGCCGTGCATTTGATGTCTAGGCCAGTCCCTTTCGACGCTCCTGATTGGCTGTTGATAAGCCAAAGACAGGGCTGGAAACTCTCAGTCTCTCTCGAGAGTTCCCATAGGCAGGATGTATGTTCCATCTCTCCTGAGGTATACGTCTTTCAGGAGAGATGGAACATACATCCTGCCTATGTGAACTCTCGAGAGAGACAAAGTTTCCAGTCCAGTCATTGGCTTATCAACAGCCAATCAGAAGCGTCGTAGGGGACTGGCCTGCACATCAAACGCACGGCTGGTGTGAATCTACTATAGTACAGTAATTGGGTCAAATGTTGACGAATCGTATCAAATTCTTTTCCCAGGTCCCAAGAGAGCACGTCGTAAACCCTCTAATAAAAAGCACTGCCAACCATTATCTTTGCTGAACATCTTTTCGCAGATTCATTAGGAAGTGAATCTATAAAATGGCGAAGGTGGGCTTCCTATATACTGTGAAGGCATAATTTGTCTGTTCTCTACTATCTAAAACATCTACGAGGGGCAATATTACTAACATCAGTAGCATTACTAAAGCGAACACGTCCCTCCACAGGCCCCAACCAACTTCTTTCTATAAACATTCTAATTAATGATACTGGATATAGGCAGACCGGCAACCAAATCCTCATACATCAATTCAGCCTTGTATGAAGAGTCTGAATGACAGGCACAAGCGACATACACTAATGGACAGAGATGGTGTAGTTACCCTCATCGTCATCTATAAATTACATTCTGCCCTTGTAGCTACCATGTTTGATTGAAATTTATCGACCATGTAAGGATGATGATGAGGTGTGTGTGTGTGTGTGTGTGACAAAAACTGACTGACTGACAGTAAGAGACGGAGATGGACAACCGATCTCTTTTAAGATCTATACATGATGGTTGTACCTTTCTATTGACAGGAATCCATTCCACTGTGCAGGATGTATAAAGAGAAGGTATAGAGTGACAGGAACACTGACAAACAGACGGATAATCGACCTTGACGCACGTCAATGTACTATGTATTTCTCTGCCAAGGGTGAACGTGACAGCTACCCGACAGAAAACTGGGTGACAAGACAGAAAGACAGACAAGCAGAAAAACAGGGAAAACCTCGAGTCCCCTTGACCTAATCGGTAGAACAATCATAATGCTAATTATAAACCACCTACAAAATATAGACAAGCACTGTAGTTTGTGCAAAGCATTTCACAGCTTATGATGACTTCCACATTTAAAAAGAAAATTAGGTTGGATTCTTCCATGTTGAGGAGATATCGTCTAATTAAGCGAAGAACGTAATTTAATTGGATTAACAATGAAATAAAACAGTTGAAACTTGACATACAATTGACGAAGACATATAGATGAGAAATATCCGCTGAATGTTTTACAAGACAATCCAAATTTAGACAAACATTATTTCAATGGAGTTGTTCATTCACGTTGAGCTATTATACTGGCGTAGGCTTGCTGCTGGCCATTTCTCACATTAGCAGCAAAATTCTGTAACACCTGTAACCTGCTTTTGGGCGAAACTGCAAGCTCCCAAAATATTCCAATTGTAATGGCTTATTATTAGCACGTCAAAAACAATTTTTCACACTTGAATATCAATCAACTCTTTAATTCGAGTTAAAAAAAAAAAATGAAGCCCACATGTCCCCATACTTATCAAATATATAAAGTATACTTGTTAGATGAATCAGAAGACCCTACCTTAATTTTCATATCCACTTGCATGAATTGAAATGTGCCAAAGCAAAGGTTATCTTTAAACCTTTTCCGAATATCTTTCTACGCGTTTCACTGTTGTTTGCTCCGTGACGTACTAAACAATATAGCTCTTTTTTTTTTTACGAGGCGGCAAAAACTGCATATAACCGACAATCAGCAAAAGGGTGCTATCATCCTAGACTTGAGTTATTTATTAATGTAATAAGTCGTGGACTAAACACTGAACTTTGTGACACATTAATACTCAAAATAATATTCGGAGTTAGTTTTCGCGCCATGGTATGGTTTTAAAGATCACTTTTCAACCAGAATTTACTCAACTGTCGTATTTTCATTTTTTTTTATCGAATTGGAAACGCTGTCAGTAGAGACACTACACTGTTGCTAATATTTTGAACAGTTGTCAGTTATTCTGATGTAGCTTGCTGCGTTCATAAGCATTTTCTGAAGCCTTAGAATTTTATGTAACAAAAATACTTCCTGGTAGGATATTTAAACAGCTGATTCTAAGCCGGGTACCTCGGTTGGTAGTTAGTATGATCTTCCTTAACCCCTCCCCCGCCCTCCCCTTTGGATGCAAGAAACCAATGGGTCGTTCCTAACTTTCAGACACAATGTCTGTCACTACGGGGGAATTTTCATGTTCCATAGGAACATGAATTGGCTATTTTACATGGTTTATTCGACAGCTATACAAGATGGACATAGGAATATTTGCTCTTATACATATACCCTCCATTTCAATAACCAATGCTTATTTACTTGCCTTGTCTTTTCAACTTTACAGAGCTCCTCACTAGCATTCTTCAAACCACTTAAACAATCAGTTTATTTTTTTTCTGGCTGGTCATGCCAACAATCATTGGCAGATCTGATAATGTACCTTCACTTAACCGTCTGTGATTACCATCCAGAAGGGTTTTGCTTGTGCTTCACGTAACCATATTTTAACTATTACCTTATTTAACGGAACACTTGCATCATGCCTAACACAATGCATCAATTCAATTTCTGCCATTATCATTGCGAAAAGCATTAAGAGCAATCTGACTGGAATACAAAAAACACGCCAAGTTTCTGAAATACAAATGAGGTCAGCGCAGATATGGCTGGCTTCTTTCTACCCAAGGGGCTCTATGTATGAGACCCGCAAATCTCTTTGTCCTACACAACTAGAGTGCCCAGATATTAAGAGTGTCGTGCGGTATACTCCATATTATTTGTCAGCCAAACGAAAGCTATCATAACACTGAAAAATTAAAAAACAATGAATTTTCATTCTCAGCAAAGTTGAAGAAAAGAGTGAATAAATGAGAAAAGAGGGCCCCATGAAATGTTCAGTTCTGAAGGTGACAGATTTTGAATTTCACATTTTTGAGGTATTTGCGAATTTTGAAAGGTTGATTACTTCATCTCTAAGCAGTGATATATGTTTCATTATACTCTGCTTCAACACTACTTATAGTCTTTATTATCAAATGTTTTAAATTTACCTAATAAATCATTATTTACCATGTTAAACTATGGCTGTGTTATTGGAAAATCACCGTGAACATTAGTTTATTTTTACTTTTGTTCCCACAAAGTCACACTCAATGTGAGCATTTATTCAAGAACTAAGTTCTGGCATCAGAAGATGACTAACAAGGAACAAAAAGGGGACTAACTAATACTCTCTGGCACAAGAAAACTATTAGCAAGGGAGACACTACTGATTACGTATTATATGTATATGAGCTATGGCAAACAGCAAACTTTCACTCTTTATTTTTTCATTATTACTCTGATGGCTGGTGGGCTGACCGAACTTCTGCATAAGCGCACTGCTACATTCTTGCTTTCCTTTCGGGCGGTTTAATATTTTCGACCCTATAAATATACTTTCATTTTACTTCCATGTGCGGGTACGGACCAGCCATTTTTAGACTTCTATCAACCATAATACCAGTCACGGTCACTACAGCATGGCGCCATGGAGACAGTACACCTGTTCAGTCCCACTTTAAACACAAAAATCATTCTGCCATCTACATGTTCTACCCCGCAAATCACTTTTACCATAAAACTTTAAACCATGTGTCACCAGGCTTACTTCAACGTCAGTTTTTTCCCAAAATCTCACATTTCTCAGGTCAACCTTCCATGTTATACTAAGCAATGACATCTACCCTTGCGTTAAGAGACCTGTCCAGTACTCCTACAAAACCATTCATCTTGGCCTATCTTGTACAATTTGGTCAGCAATTCGACTTTCATACCATATCACAGCATCTCACTTGTAACCCCGTTAACTCAAAGTGCAGCATCCGCATTCTTGAACCTCTCTACATTCTCAGCAGTCATTCCCAAGAGGATTCTCAAATTAAATAGTCTCGCAATCAGGCATTATGCAGACATCCTTCTTTTCTGTCACCCACATCAAGTCGTTGAAAATAACTACCCCAACACAGGACGGCACTTTTCTTACAGCAGATCCCCATTAACATCTTTGATTCCAAAATCCTTTTATTTACACATTAACCTTGCTCACTGCGTTCACTTCCCTAAATGGCAACTTTTCTTCCAAGTAGGACAGTTTTCGAGTTTTACCTTTACAAGAACAGTGTGTGTGTGTATGTGTATCTGTAGGTATATGTATATGTATATGTATATGATATGTATATGTATATGTATATATATATATATATATATATATATATATATATATATACACATATAAGAATGTATCCACTGGCATTTGCATAAAAAGCGTGCACTACGCAAGATGAATAATAATAATAATAATAATAATAAAAAAAGAAAAAAAAGGAGAACATTACTAATCTGAAAAAAGTAATACTAGCATGAAGGTAAAGGCTGTTGCTGAGAAAGGTGAATTAAATAAGTTTTAGAACATGGACCACAAAATGAACACTTAATCATAAAAGTGTGGTTGGACGAGAATGAAATTCGCGTGGTTGGTATGATAATGTCGAATTTGCTTTGTATATTGAAAAACCGGCGAAATTAAGAATATATACGAGAGAAACAAAGTTGAGAACGGTTTAAAAATAAGCGCCGAGGTCTCAATATGCACAAGAAAAAAGTTGATACTTTTCCCACCAGTAATTTAAGGGATTACCTCCGAATTGTGGTTTGACGGTTGTTGAACAGTGGCACTCTACCCTTCAGGTACTGTCTATTTGGATACAGGCAGCACTGCTGACTAAGGGTATGATGTGTGCCACGGCAGTAGAGGAGTTTGCTTCCAATGAAAGGGAGTTGGATGACCCAATTCAAGAACTATCATTAGAATAATAATGTCAATATATGCTTTAATTATAGATACTGTGAATACACTGAAAGAGCTCGAAATTGGCTTTGAATCTGTATTCTTCCCTTTTTAAGAGCTGACGACAAATTGGGCAGCTCTTTTATCATGAATTACCAACCCTGGCAATGGAGAGTTTTCGATAAGGTCAAAATGCGAATAACTAATATACAATACACTTGCGTGGCTTACAAATAATGAAAACATATCGTGAATTCATATAAAATGCTCACAATAATTAATGAGATAAACTATTACCATTATATGTAATATATTACATGTTACTTTTCTTGAAATGACTAAGCTGGAGATTTTTGTTTGTTTACTTGAAAACTATTTAACTTTACAGGTGAATCAGAACATTCACGCGGAGAACCCCCCCCCCCCCTCCCCTACCCTCTCTCTCTCTATCTCTCTCTCTCCTCCCCCACCCTCTCTCTCTCTCTCTCTCTCGTAAATTAACTGACTGATACAACGCTCATAACACGAAATAATGAAACTCACAAAATAATGATGATGAAATCAGAGAGAATACAAAGTACTTGACCTTGAGGTTTTGAATAGCATGGGAATTTATGAAGACATAGCTGAGTGGAGAACACTGGTTGCTGTACAATTATGTGATGCGTGGCAGGGAAATGTATAGCTAGCGGAACGGGGCAGCGGTTAAGTGTGTCTTGAAAAGACCTTAAGTAGAAGTTATCTTTGACAGTTCGGCTGAAACAGAAGACTGAAGCAGAATAGTGTAGGGAAATAAATGAAAGAGAAGGCTCCTGGAGAACGAATCTTTACCAAGCTGCCAGATGGCATTACGAGTCCACCGATAGATCTAGTTAAGGAGTTGCATTTTCAAAGGATCATAATGTGAATACTAACGTTTTCACATGGAGGTGGTATTGAAGTATAATAAGTAATAAAAGTTTTCAAATACTCCATCAGTACAAAACGAATAGAAGACAAAGTTTACAAATACTCCATGGTCAGAAGAGGAATAGCTGGAGACATAACTGACCCTTTCTTGGTCGAAGCAGAAGCAAAAGCAAATATATAGTGTTTGTTCACCTGAAGCGAGTGATCAAAATGTGGCCACGAACGTAATTAGGACGCGTGACTTTCATACAAGCAAAGTAAGAGTATTATTCAAAGGGAGCGAGTTTTAAGAATATTGCTGCATTAAAGAGAAAATACATGAACTTATGAGGAATGGAAGGAGACAACGGTGTTTGCGGTAATAATGCAAATGGATAACACCACCAGAACCGTATGGCGGGATGCGGTCGCGAATGATCTGATGAAGGGAAAGAAAGAAAGAAAAAAAAATACAACGCAATCTTTTATATATATATAATATATATATATATATATATATATATATATATATATATATAAGATATATATATATATATATATACTATATATATATATTGAAGATATTATGATTGTCTTACTCAATTTACCATTCAGTAGAGCAGGGGTGTCCCTAGACAATTAGGGGCCGAGGGGGCACAATCCATTTAGAGCCCCCTCTTATGGGATGGGAGGTGAGCGAAGCGAGCCAAAGGAGTTGGGGAGTTGTGTGGGGGTGGGGGGGGGGGGGCTGTAAGCCCCAACTGGGGATAGTTTTAGAATAGGAGCACTTGTAGGATCATTTTAAAGGCACTTGTAAATGCAAAGTTCAGACTTGGCTATATATTATTCATAATTCTCTCCCTCTCCCACACATGACACTGACACCTCTTGCCCAAATCCCGTTACCCAGGGCTGGCCCAAGCACCCTTCAAAGGGGTCACCGGCCCTCTGGGTTAAGCAGAAGGCCAGATTCATTGAATCATTTGAATGTGGATTATCTGGGCAAATAGGGCCATTCTGGGGGCCCTCGGAGGATAATTAGGACCCCTATAAGCAGTAATCAATTGCCTTAGATCGGCCCTGCCCTTACCCCAATCAACGTTACCCACCCTCCTGCGATCCGTATGAGGAGGTCTATAATGGGCTCTACGATTGGGAGGGGCCCCCGGAGAGCCCTATTTCTTTTACATAACATTTTTGTTCACAAAATTGGAAATTGGGGCCCTTTAGTGGCCCCAAACTTTTGGGTCCAAATATAAATGGGGCCCTTGACCATTTTGGGGCCACTGGATTTAGCTTGTCCTGTCATAGCAGCAATGGTTAAATTTCGCCTTTTGGGGCCCGGGGGGCCGATTTCAAACAGGCCCCCTCCGCTCCTCCCCCCCTTCAAGAACTCCACAGCAGTAGGGTAAATTATACGTCCAAGACATGCCGCATCTCTCTCTCTCTCTCTCTCTCTCTCTCTCTCTCTCTCTCTCTGCAAGTTACAGATTCGTATCCTCCTCTCTCCGTTTTCTTTTCTGCCGCTTTCCCGTCTTAAGAGAAAGCGGCCGAGGACCCCCCCCCCCCCCCCCCCCCCCCCCCCCCCAAATTCAAAATGAATCCGCAAATCAGCCGCAGGGAAAACCGAGGCCATAAAAGCAGGCAACGGAAGACCGGCCATATTACGGGCTGCTCCAGGACCAAGAGCCATGCCAGCACAAGGCTGGCTTAATCCTAAACACCCACGAAAATCGCCCTCACTCACTCGTCGCTCACCCACTGTCTCCAGCACGTGGCCCCAAAATGTGCCCTTAGTCTCGCAAGAGCTGCCTTGGACCTGTGTCTGGGCTTGTGCGATCGTCAATCCCCCACAGCTGTGCTCCCCTGTTCTATAGGCTACTCTGATTTAAGAGCTGTGGTTCCCTTGAATGTTGAGTAATAAGGCTTATTGCTTGATTGACCTTCTAATATTAGCAGATGCTATGAGAATTTACTGAAATCATTCATTTAACCCTTGCCGACTGAGGAAATTCTGCGAACATAAGATTTACATTAAGTAAGTCTGAGTATTGGCAATGTCCTTCCCTTTGTGCGTCGCATATATGTTTATAGAACATCCTGTGTTACACATACCCAGCCACATCCATCATTGCTGTGTGAGGTGGACCTTTCATTCCTTGAAGTTCTGGCTTATATTCGCGCTGCAATCTCCACACGTGTCGGACCCTCCGAACAAGTGTTCAAGTGCTACAACCAACTGTTTCCGGTACTGAGTCGGACCTTGAGGGTCATTAGCGCTCCTCCTGGCGCCTTGCATGCGTAGCATAAAAAAATGTGCAAATATACCCTCTGTAAATTTGATCCTTGGAGTTTTCCTTACACTTCCCCCTCGAATTTTCATCTTGGCCCTCAGCCATACAACTTCTATCTATAAACTGAGCTCGAAAGGGGTCGTTTGAGTAGTCAGATCAATTCCTATTCTTTGCGTTTCCCCTCGAGACTCAGATTTACAAAAATAATAAAAATGAGGTTGTTCTTAATGGGGAGAATTATAGATATCGTCCGAAAACTGAAAATGGGAATGGTATAAAAAACTATTGGGATACACTACAGTGCTGCAACCTGCTGGTAAAAAGAGAGTCGTGTGGCTGACTTAGATGTTGATGGATTGGTTGAAAAACTGAAATGTTGGACATCAATAAACTAGGCGAAAAATTCTCCTTGTAAATGGGAAAACCAAATACTGTATATGGTAAACAATAAGCACCAAAGGGACACCAGTATTTATGAGTAATACATATGGGAGGACGTATGAAGGGTATTAATTGAAAAGTGAGACATTCCCAAGAGTTTCATTAGGGAAGAACTGCATAGGTTATCACATGACAGATGGTTTACGGGTGAATATTTGTTACAGGCAGTTGTGACAAAAATGGTAAAGGGAAATCTGCCGAGATTTGAAGAGGGTTATGACGAAATAGTGGCGACGTGGTCCCAAGAACTGAGAGTGCATGGTGTACGCGATAACAAATTATAATAATTCAAGAAGACTTTTAAGTAGGTAAAGCCTGTGTAAGAACATTTATAGTAGATGTGAGTGACTGGTTTCGTCTTCAAGTAGATTCTAATGAGGGTGTGGTCACACTGAGACTCATACATTTATATGGACGAAACAGACATGTCCGAGTTCACCAATAATACCAGAGGAACAGCACAAGACGTAGGTACTACATCACCAGGTTGGCTGGATAAGAGCGGAGAAAGCACTAAAGACAAATTTCAGAATGATCGGAAATGACACAATATTGATTTTTGATTGAGAGGAAAAGTTCCCAGCTCGGCCACAGCCAAAGTAATCGTAAGAAAAGAGCTACAGTGAATACAAAGCCACAAAGGAATGAACAAGAAAGAGAAGACGATTCAGACAGGTTTTTTTAGTTTCATGTAGGTTCTCGTAGTACATGTACTAGCTACGGCGAGTACCACAGTGTGTGTGTACAGCTTTCCTCATTGTAAAGAAGAAATAAGTTGAAAAGTGATCATTTTGCTCACTTTACTTTATGTGAAGAGAAATCCTGTTGCGAAAAAAGATGAACTGTATGCGTCCCATATTCACTGAAAGGAAGGTTTATATAGTGTCTCTCATTATATATATAAACGTTTACTTTCATAGACACAAATCTTCACTTTCCATTTCTAAATAAACCCTTTCAATTTCTAAATAAACACTATCACATTCTTACTACATCTATTAGGTCATCATATCTCTTGACTTGCTATCATCTATCACATTCTATTCTTCCTCCATCAGTATTATAACTTTTTTTTCATATTTCAGTTTCACTTGTCCTTATACCCTTACTAATGCATAGATTCACTTTCAACTTTTGCCTCTTACATAAGCTTTTCCACTCTTCCACCAGACTCCTTTTCCCTATTCAACATTATCACCTATGAAAACAACCACTCCATTCCATTAAATATCCATTTTCTTCCCAAAAAACTTTGTCTTATATCCCTGGTCTTTACTATGCATAAAAGCATCCCTTTCCCTCAGCCCCACCTTTATGGTAACAATTCCCTCTCATCTGCATATTTCACCACGTGCTTCCTCTTCATATTTTCAGCATCTATCTGCTACAACAAATCTGACACCTTCGCCAAACATCCTCAGCCTTATTAACATCTCGACCGATCCTATCAAAAGCTTTTCCCAGGCCTATGCTTGCCATGTTCAAGTTTATCCCTTCCCTCTCAATATTTGCACATAACCTTGTCAATGTGAATTCCTGATCCACAATTCATCTTCCTTGTCTAAGCTTACATTTCTCTTCCCTTTTCAGTTTTACAGTCATCTACCTTACTTTCGCAGTCAGAATCCTACCAAACACGGTATCTGGTAAACCAAGTTATGTTATGGCCCGATAGTTATTAGTCACCTCGTATAACCTTTAACCTTATAGTAAGGGACAATTATTCCTCTCACCCATTCTCACAGAGCTTAGCCCAGTCCAGGCTCAGCTCACACCACGGTCAGCTACTTTATCACACTTTCGCCACCATGCCACAGCATCTCTTGTAATTCCATCTACTATTGGTGACCTATTCTTCAGCCTCATGATTGTCGTCTTTATAGAATCTGAAAAATAAAATCACCTCCAAAAACTCGTTTTAAACAGACCACTTCTACTCTTGTCATACAGAGTTACCTATCTTCTATCCTCACCATTAAACAAATCTCCAAACCATTTACTCCACTGACAAGATTCAAACTCGGAACCTTTACCTCTCTCGACATTTACTACCTTCATAAGCAACGTTTTCTCCCCGATATAGTGACTTTGATCTACAAATCTAATTTGTATCACACGATGCATTTTTCGCTTACTTGGTTCTTGACGAACTTACCTATCCTACTGTATCATGCCACTTGACAGTATTTTATCTCCACTTTAAATTTTTTTTTTCTTTCTTTCTTTTCGCTACCTTCTAATTTCATCATCCCAAACCCTACTGGTTTTCTTTATTCCTCCTGTTATCCTCCTACTCCAGAAACAATGTTGATTCAAAGACCCCATTTCTTGAATGATGCCTACTCTTCATATAACTCTTCCACTTCAGTGTTTCAGCCCTTATCCATTTTTCATCGTTTTTTATGTTGGTTTTATTCCCTTTTAACAAACTTATTGTCCTATTTATATCTACAGGCTATAGCCAAACTCTCCAAATAGAACTGATATATATTTTCCTTCGCTCTAAACAGATAATGATCAGATATGCTTCTGTAACTCTTATCACCAATCACATCGACCAACACTCTTTCCAATCCTCATTATAACAACACATCTGGTGGGAGAAAGGAGGAATGTTGGACCTGAACGTGAAAAAAATGACTGTATAGTGTGTATGATGGTGGGTGGAGGTTTGGGAGTGGTCGGACAAAACAAACTGATGATTGCTTGTCGTGGGTGAGGTGGAGGGGGTTGACGACATCGCTGCAAAGCATTCTGGGTAAGTACATGAGAGTTGTCGTGGTCATTTTCTGCAAAATATTTCGTCGCTGATCGGCAATGAATGACTGACTAAGGCAGTGGCTACTGATTTTTTTTCGGGATTCCTCTTTATCAAGATATATAGATACATAGCTTTTATTTGAGAGAGAGAGAGAGAGAGAGAGAGAGAGAGAGAGAGAGAGAGAGAGAGAGAGAGAGAGAGAGAGAGAGAGAGAGAGAGAGAGAGAGAGTCAAACTTCTCTTGAAGGTCTACAACTGGACTGAAATTTCTGCAAGCCCCCAAGGGGACTGACTCATTTATCAGGAGCTATCTACATCCTATTGCTGTGGGTCACTGATGCCAGTCCCCAAGGGACCTTGGCTGCACAACTCCAACGGAGGAGAAGAAACCACAGCACATAACCAACAACTTACTTGACCTAGCGCGAACACTGGTGTGATGTACTGGGAGATAGAACGTCAATTCCCCAAATATACGGGGCACCTGAAAAGTTTTTAGCCCGCTGAATCATGAATGAAACCCTTGTGCTATAGTAGTAATTAGAAGTATTTAGACATTACTCCCGTAAGTGACGTCAATGATTTAACATGCTAATGTAGCATGTGAAATGAGATACAAAGTTTCTGAGTTTTACGCCTTGTTTCTTTAGCCCACCTCCAATGCTGTCTGCCTTTTCTTTTTATCCTTTTTCTCAAAAGTGTCTAGTTCACAACTAGACTTCCAACTTGCTTTTCTTTGTCTCGTTACATTTTCAACTTACTTATGAACAAGTCAATTAAGCCAGCCCCATAAAACTGTTTTTTTATTAAAATCATCTAATACTTAGTAAAATAATTCAGACTCGAAGGATAATACTCACAAGAGGAGAGCCTCTTCTTGCGAGGCCACATGCAATCACTATTACTCTCCACAGGATACTGCGTTTGATGTAAAAGTAACCATAAGACAATCCTTTAAACAGTTATGTGATCACACACCGATAAATATAAATCTAAGTATTGAGTGGGAATATTCGTGTATGTGGTACAGACAATAAGGAAATGGCAAGAGAAATGACGAGAAAATGACGATAAAATGAAATGTAGCGGGGAACAAGACTGGGAAGTAGTAGTCTGACTGCACTGCCATCAAGACTGAAGTCTACACAATGTATGAAAACAGCGTACTATGCTGTAAGTTAAACTGCAGGTACGAGAAAAAACTGAAATAAAATTTATATAGTCGAGATATGCATAACAATGACTTTAGAAAATGTTTCCTAGTCTGAATCTGTGCCTAAAAGAGTTCAGAGGTGTTAATTCAAAAGGTGACTGAAAGTTGTTATATACGGACTGCCTGGAGTGAGATGAAGTCTCTCGTAGAGATGTGTTCTAAGGTGGTTTTTTAAAAATCATTCAAAATGAGACGCTTCATAAAGTTACGAGAAATTTTTTATGAAAAGTAGAATTTTGTGCTAGTACAGAGCCGATGGATGGTAACCAGAAAAGAGTATCTTAAGAATAACAGGTGGAGGCATACCTGCTCATTACTTGATCAGGGTATATGCAGTAAAAGATGACAGCTTTAACTGCCGTGGAAGGGTTCAGAATGTGGTTCTAAGTCCAATTAGGATTATTTCCTACGCGATTAGAAAAGCACAAGTGAAGAAACAAGAAAAGGTTGGCGCCACTGGGGCACTGGGGCACCAGGGAAAACTTTCAAGGTAGAGAATATGAGGGATGAGAAAAGAAATACATTGAATAATAATGAAATAAAGTCAGTCAATCAATCAATCAATCAATCAATCAATCAATCAATCAATCAAGAGAGAGAGAGAGAGAGAGAGAGAGAGAGAGAGAGAGAGTTGGCGAGATGAAATTTCCGGGATGAACCTCAGCAAAAACTAAAGGGAGAAAAGCAAGTTGTAGTGAAGGGAAATAAATACAAATAAAAACCTTAATGAAATACGCCACTACAAGAATATATGGAAATGGAGAAATACTGCTTGGAGAAAGTGAACCATTAAGTTAATGGAGGAGTAACAAGTACTGAATACTAAAGAGGCAAAGAGAGTTAAAATATACTAGTCGAATGGTTTTAGAAGATCTGGCTGTGGTTGTAAGGAAGCTCATTAAAATGACAAAGAATGGAAAACCACCAACAGTGGGTGGAATTGGCATTAAGGTGCTAAGGTACATTAGTGGGTAAACTGAATGGCTAACTAGGAAGGTCACTAGGCTTGTGGGTATGTCTGCATGTAGGCAGGCGCCAAATCTCTCTTCCCTTTTTAAAGGTCTCCTGTTTTGTCAATATGGACAAGTATCTGTTCTTTCAACCATATTTGGTGCACAAGAAAGTATCAACATTTAGCTATTCCAGTCTTCTCTATACAAGTCATAATTTACCATTGTAAAATAGCATCACCCATCTGTAGTCAACTGCTTGTCTCTTTGTACAGCTCAAGCTATGGAGAAATAATGAATTGGTTGCATTTGACAACCTTGATGCTTGAGAGAGAGAGAGAGAGAGAGAGAGAGAGAGAGAGAGAGAGAGAGAGAGAGAGAGAGAGAGAGAGAGAGAGAGAATGGAAAATTAAAGAGATATTTTAAAACTTGAAGCAATACAGGCACAGGGAATTCTGCATAACGTCCAGCAAAAAGCATGCATAAAACAACAGAAGGGGGTTCAATTCAGAAGTAAACGGTGAAATGAAAAAAAGTATGTATACCTTAAAAATAGAGGGTTACAGGCCTGAGAAATGTAGAAATATGACAATGTAGTAGGAATATGACATCAGCATAGGTCAAAAGAAAGGAGTGGCATAAGATGGTGGTAACTGGTGGTTTGGTCCCCTAGAGAAATATCATGGTAGTAGGAATATGAACATCCTCATAGGTCAAAAAAAATGAGTGGCATACGATGGTGGGTAATCTGGTGGTTTGGTCCCTAAATATATCATGGTAATGGATAAGTAAGGGTCCTAACATCCAGGAAGCATGAGTATGTATGTATGTAGGTTATGGATGAATGATGCAATGAGTTGGAGAAGGATCAACGTGAAGGTGGCCAGTCTCCGGTGCTGACGTTTGTGAGACGATGATGACGTGCAAAGTTTTCATCACAAGTGTCACTATATTCAGTAGATACAGGGATGAATCTAAAAGTGACACTATTCTCTTTAGATCAGCCTTCATGATGAAAAACCGCATAAGTGTACAGCATAATGCATACATTCATGCAGCCTCTGGGGTAGCTTGTGGTGCATTGCATATACATACTGTGTATATATGTATGTGTATGTATAACATATATATATATATAATATAGATATATATATATCTATATATATATATATTATAAAATATATATATATAAAACCTATTATATAAACATATATATAATACATATATATTATATATATATATGTGCATATATATATATATATATATCCGTATATAAGTGCATATTTATATATATATATAATATATATAATATATATATATATATATATATATATATATAGTATATAAAAAAATATATATATATATATATCAGAAACCTCTTGCATTCCTAAAATCTATTTTAAGATCAGCTAAATTTACTTGAAGATGAACCGTTTTACAGCATTTTCAAAGTAATGTTACAAGTACGTGTGGGCGAGAGTTGCTTGCTTGGGAGGGGCCCGACCTTGAGAATTGAGCCACATTAGAAGCGCGGGGGTTAAGGGGAAGGGGAAGGGGAGGGGAGGGGGAGTGAGTGTGTGCGTGCGCGCGCGCGTGTGAGTGTTGGGGGTGGGGATGGTCAAAGATAGGTGAGATGGAGGATTGGGAGATGAGGAAAGGTTGGGAGAACAGACGGACGATACAAAGGGGGAGGGACAAAGGATGATGCAAGGAGGAAACGCAAAGAAAATTGGAAAAAAGGGGGATGGAAGATAAACTTTATGGTAAACGAAAAATATAGAGAATGATCAGGGAGATAGATGACAAATGAAACTAAAGTGCAAAGGTCATGAAACAGTAGAAAAAGCAATACGCTGACAAACTGCTTTACCCCATTAAATTGACAGGGTACTTTTATATATATATACAAGATATAGTTATACATATATATGTGTATATACATAATTATATTTGTAATATATATATATATATTTAGATATTATATATATATATATATATATATATATATATATATATATATATAAAATGATAGATAATAGATATCGTACATTTATTGTAGCACAAACTCAGAGATTCCATGTGTCTAATATTTGGCTCGCAATGGCCGTAAGTTTAACATGAGAGTTTTTCTGACATGAAAGTCTTTAGAAGCTTCACCTCTAAATCATGAACTTTGCGTTAATCTGTTCATTTGCAGGTTACCGAGATAGAACTGCAACCACGGAATGGACGATGAACTGTTCAAATCTTCGACAACGTCCCACCCACCCACCCACTTACTACCTACCTAGGACGTTCTCGAAATGCTCTAAAAGGACGTTTCTTCGAACGACTGTTAGTAACCTCTGGAATTTCAGCTGAACAATTCTGATATACGAACGAGCCGGGAGCAATCAAACGCACGGACACTGGCATTTTTTTTCAACACGGTTTTGCTGGAGCAAATAATTCCAAAAATTAAGAACAATCCAATATTTCATCTGAAGTGTTCTCCACAGCATACAAGCACGCACACAAAGCAGTACCTGATGTTATTCGCAATATGTTGTACATGCGATCAATTTTACAGATGAAAAACTGTTTTATATGAAAGTATGGCAAGATAAAATCTTCAACATATCAAACTGAATATTTCATGCAAACGATAAATCATCTATAATCTACCTATATATCATCTATCTATTTGATTATTTATAACTCACACACACATACACACCCATATACTATATATATACTATATATATCTATATATATATATATATTCATATATATATATATTATATATGAGAGATGAGAGAGAGAGAGAGAGACGAGAGAGAGAGAGAGAGAGAGAGAGAAAGTAAGGGGTGGGCGGCAGCAAGGCATAGAAGATGAGGGTTCAAGTTAAAGACCAACCTCTGACGTCACTCATGACGTCAGTTGGAGGTTGTGAGGTCAGTGAGCCCCCAGCCCCTCACCCCAACCCTCCTTCCCTGCTGCTCTCGTCTCCTTTTGTCGTTTTCCCCGCTGTTGCATAAGCTACCAGTCTTACATTAAACAGAGAGCAACGAACATGACAGCCATTTCCAACATGATATAAAAGAGCAAAATGGCAACAGCAGCTGCAGGCTGAATGCTGCTGCTGCTGCTTCTGCTGCTGCACGGCATGCAACAGCAAGATGAGGCAAAGCAGTTCAGAATGGGCGATTTTATTTGGAAGTGTGGCGGCGTCTGTGTTAAAGGAGTTATCGATTTGGTTTACCCCCCTTCCGACTCCTCCCCTTTTACCCTCACATCATCCCCTTTCCCCCGACGACTCTACTTCCCTCCCTCCTTCCTTCCCTCCCTCCCTTCCCCTCATTTTCCTCTCCCTCGCTACCCATTCTCTTTCTTTCCTTCTTCCTTTCCTTCTTTCCCTTGTCCCGTTCACTCACATCAATATTATACCTTCATCACTTTCCAATTTGCATTTGCTGACTTCCAAACGATGTACTCGAGTTCACTTTCGGTCTTCACATGACGTGACACTCATCTACTCAAGGTTTCCCAAGGACTAAAGACTCAAGGTTTCCCAAGGACTAAACACTCATGACCAATGATTACTGATGCACAGCCATGTGGTCACTTCAATTGCGAAGCCTCTCATCGTCATGGTAGACATAGTACCTACATAGTATAGTACCTACATGTGTGTCTTCAATGGATACCTTTACATATTCCCATTCAATGATTGTCATTTCCCCCAGACCACTATTCGTCAAATCTATTAAAATAACATCACTTTCAAAATACATGAATTCGCCGCCATAAACGATCTTTTAGATGCTTACACAAAATATGAAAAAATATGAGATTTTTAAAATTCTTCTTCATGAAGACGTATCTAGAGAGAGAGAGAGAGAGAGAGAGAGAGAGAGAGAGAGAGAGAGAGAGAGAGAGAGAGAGAGAGCTTAAAATAGCTGTTAAGGCCAGCACATGAAGGAAATCTAAGCTGGATGCAACTCTGATGGCCAGGTATTGGTATTGATACTATCATCGAATACTATCAGATCAAATCGCGACAGAGCGAGTGAGTGTTACATGAACAGAGGAGCCTCAGACTTATTATTCCATCTGAGGATGTATTTTCCTTTCCTTTTTTTTTTCTTTTTTCTCGTCCTTTTGTCGTTTCATCTAATCTCTGCGTGAACTGGCCGACAGAAATACTGTTCACAAGCTCAGCTGGTATTCTGTTAAAATATCTGAAGTTTTCATTGTGGCTTTGTATTGAACGTATTTATTTCTCGTTTCCATCTGGCAATGGCAGAGTTGCTAATTAATGGCATACAGACGCTCGTAATCAATATTGTTAATGACTGAGTAATCTAACGATTAATATTTCCAAGGAATTTCCGAGATTCCTTTTTAACTTCTACACAGTCTCCAGTGAACAACTACCTATCTTCTTGCCAAGGTCATACTTAGCCTTCTTATCTTTATAATCTATCGCTCTGTGGACCTGGTTAAAAGCAATCAGAAAAGTATCTTCAAATTCTATAAATTGCTCTGCAAAATGTCTTGGTCAATCTATTTTATTCGAGCAACTCTCGACTTTTCGAAAACCAGCTTCTTCCCTCGAAGCCTTTCATCAATTTCTTTCTCTAGCTTCTTGAGGTTGAACATACTGAATATTTTCACTGCAACCGATATAGTTACCAAGATTTCAACTAATAGTATAATTTCTGGAGCGATTAACGCCTAACTTGCATCATAGAATGGGATCTTAATAGACATTTCTCTAAGAGAAATGTATATGTATTGTATATGTATTGTATACAATACATATACAATTGTATATGTATTGTATACATATACAATATATGTATAATATACTGTGGTATCCCAAATGTATGACTAAGAGTACTAATAGAAATTTGGCCGCTCTTGCTTGCTTTCCTTATGATATATACACATTTTTGGACAGCATAGTAGGGTGTCTAACTAACGAATTAAATACTGTAAGGTTAGTATCATAAAAGTTCCCATTGCAGAAAACTGACATTCAACATATCCTAGTGTGATCTGAGCTGCATTTGTTTTTCACTTTCATACATGTTTCTCTTATTCTTGATGACAACACTACTTCCTTGCCAAGTAGGTCATACTTGGCATTCTTGTTTTAAAAACTACTTGATATCATTGTTTTTATAATCTAAGTAAATGACTACATTAATCTAAGTTTCATGGCATCTCCAATTTACTGAGCATTCACATATTTTCTTAATGTTTTCTTGAAAGCGTTTCACTGCCGTATTGGTATCAACGCTGACAACCATTTCTATCGTCAGCAAACTCATCCCAAGTTCCGGCCATTTATGTTGATAAGGAAGAGCAAAAAGCCTGAGTTGAATCCTGAGGTAAGACGTCGATGACTTTGGCAAAGAGAGGACGATGTCCCACTCGGGATGAAGAGTTTTTCCTGTTACTGAGCAAGTCTTCTATCCAATATCTTAATTATTCACATCATAGAAACTCCTTCATTTGTCATTAATCTTTATATGGCAACTTGCAAAGTCTCTTCTGAAAATCCAGATGGATTAAATCAACTACTGTATAATAATCATCTTATACACTCAACTTAACAAGAAAAGTCTAAATGGTTGGTTAAGGAACTCCTTCCATCGTGAATACCATGCTGGTTGTGTCAGAGCCAGTGTTGAACTATAAATGTCTCATGAGATCTTGTAACCTCGTCAAGAGCTGAAGTCAGGCTGACAAGCCCGTGGTCCGTGGTTCATCCATATAACATTCTTAATTTGGTATATTATTTTATAGTCACCAATTCTTCACCGCTTTTCTTTACCCCAGATACCTCGAGTGGAACCCATCCCGAACTTAGGGAATTTTCTTGGGTTCAACTTTCCAATGTTCATTTTTACTACTTCAGTATTGTGATTTTATACGACCGCTCAACTTTTCGGTACTTTACTAGGGCAACGATTATGCCCAAGCGTCTTCTTCAGCGTACACACAATACTGCCAACTTCTTAATGCCCTACTTTTTCTTTTACTGTTTTTTACTTTTTTTACTGTTCGCAGATGCGGAATACTTTTGGATTTTCTTGTGCTGCAAATATATAACTTCCTTAATCAACTCTGCTTTTCTAGTTAATTTGTTTACCTTCCTGCACTCGTTTTGTAAGCCATTTCTGTTTCTTTTGGTGGTTATAACTATGACATTTTGTCCCTGATTGCTTTGTCAAAATCTCTAAAAAACCATTTTAGCTGTTTTTTTTTCTTCCTTTTTTCCCGGCTGGATGCAGTGGTCTTCAACTGCCATTTAAATTAAAACTACCTTTGCTCTGATTATGTTTCCAAGTGTTTGGGTATTGTTTTTGCCTTACTTTGCAATCTTCTAAAGTCTGCTGCTTTATAGAAATTTTGGTTTCGTGATTTTTTTTTTTTTTATTAAAAAGGTTGTTCCTATTACAAGTCGAATTACAGTGCACTATGGTCATTGGTTCCAAAGCTTGTTCAACATTTACATTGAGTATCATCATGTCCTCCGAAGAAAATACCAAATCTTAAGATATTATTTCCTCTGGCTGATTTGTCCACCATACAAACGCATTGTTTGCTTGTATGGTGTTTTTACGTTGCATGGAACCAGTGGTTATTCAGCAATGGGACCAACGGGTTTACGTGACTTCCGAACCACGTCGAGAGTGAACTTCTATCACCAGAAATACACATCTCTCATCCCCTCAGTGGAATGCCCGAAGATCGAACTCGCGGCCACTGAGGTGGCAGGCCAAGACCATACCGATCACGTTAAATATTCCTCAGTGGCAAAGTCTAATGAACAATTGGCATCTGCAACTGCAGTGCCTGCTTCCCAGTTTGCTGAACAGCTGAAGTTCCCAATGACAATGCACAACCTATTTCTGTAATTCTACTTAGGCTGAAGTACTATATGCTCTCATCTTGTCCCTTTAACTAATTGAGAGGTCTACTTACAAGATCTTATGAAACTGTTTGATACATCTTTTACAATTTCACTTTGTTTCTAATCTACAGTACAGTGGATTTAAGTGTTCAGTAAGATACAGCAATACACATCTTACCTCGCATCCCATTCTATCTTTCAGGGACATTTTATACTGTGGTAATGGAAATTCTCCCTAAAAATCTTTTGTATCGGTGTGGATCCATTAATCTGTTATTCCGACTAACTTGGGCTTGTCCGTTGCCATCAAAACTCTATAAGGCCCATTATGTTTGGAGGACATTGAGCATTAAAACCATTTATCATCCGAAAAACCTGGTCAACATTTCTTAAAATGCCCGAGAGAGAGAGAGAGAGAGAGAGAGAGAGAGAGAGAGAGAAACATATCCAAGACCAGTCAATTGCAACAAAATCCAATTGTAACAGCTACTATAGTTTGTCCTTCCCACAAGGAATATATTTAACATAATTATTGCATACAAGAATAATTCTACTTCTTTAACCAAAAATATCTAACAAATATGAGGATGAATGGTAAGATACAGCCACTAACTCTACTTGCAAAAATACAGAACGGATAGCATTTGAAAAACAAAGTGGGGCTCCTTGGGGTAGCACATCACACACAGAAATGATAAAGCAAGTAGATGTGCAGCTTAGAGTATGATGGGTTAACTTACCTGGCAACAAAGGAATTAATGCCAACAGGTTCAGAATCAATGTCAGCCATGCCCTTGAAAGCTTACAGAATTTTTTCCATGATCATAAAAATGGCAGAGTGTGAGGTTTTGAATGGTTTGATGAACCATGCTATGCAAAGTACCACCTTGGTTGCTAGGTAAAGGTGATTGCTATTTTACATAAAGGAACTGGAAAAGGAAGAGAATATCTCTTTTGTGTTTGGGTAAGGACTTTAAAATCCCTACAATTGAAATGCCATCAAAATTCTCCACGTCTCTTTCCATTTCTCGTGACTTCATTCCTACCATATCCATATCTCTTAACTGCATAGATGAAAATTTAATTCTCCAGACTACTCAGATTTAACTACCTAGATATTTCCCAGAGGTTTCTGATTTTTTTTTCTTCAATATGTTGTATTTTTTTGGTTGACAGCTTTTGTTTTTATTTGTTCTCAGAGGTTTCTGAATTTTCTTTGTCAATATATTGCATTTTTCATGGTTGATAGCTTCCATTTATAATTTTAATCACATTTCACCGCATTATATTTGTATTAATTTTAACAAGCGAAACTGTCCCAGTCACACCAACTTGAAAGAGTTTGAATGAAGTAAAGACCTGCTGCGCACGTCCAGCTCACACTCCACTCATCCCGCCAGGCAACGATTCTCCTTATGAGTGACTCTCCCAGCTGCAATTATAAGCTGTTCTTCCCACACTACAGTGCTTTTCCGATTTCTGTGCTGCCTCACACATTTCAACTTTATTATATTGTGCATTTTCAAGATCAGCATTATTCTGAAGAAGTTCAAATCAACATTTTTATTCTTTCTTCAAGATCTGTAATTTTCTGAAGCCATTTACTTTTATTAATACTTTTATTCTTTTTCTGAAGCTATTCACATTAATACTTTTCTTTTCTTTCAAGATCATCAATGTTCTGAAGTAGTTCAATTTAATATTTTTATTCTTGTAATGTTGTGACTAGCGTCCTTCTGACACTTGTTATATTTCTTTTCTCTTTTCGAAACATGAGGGCAATTGAAACGAAAAATGAGAAAATAGAGGAATTGATTCTTGTAGAACATAGAGTACGGCAAAAATGTGTTGTTGTGATATTGTGTCCCATGAGATAGTTTGACTTATCTTTTGTCCCTTTTGTTCCTTAAAGACTTCCCAAAGACAAAAACATGAAAATGTCATTTTAATGTCTTGTCAAACTTGATTTATTGCTTGCTATACCTTCATTATGGACATTGCCGTCCCAAATCCAATTAAGACACCAGCCTTTAGCTGATAATGACCTAAGCCACTGTGCTTAGTCCCCAGTCTAATTTCACTTAGTCACTGGAAGGGATCGGCCCCTGAACGTCGTTAAAATTCACCACCTCACACGTGGCCCACATGACCTGACCTCTAACCCTTATCCTTGTTTGTCACAGTGTTTCACACCTGCATCTCCACCCCATCGCACCTGTATCTCCGCCCACCGAGCCAACCCTCTCGAACCAATTGGAGCTTCTTTGTATTCTTCCATAGCCTTCTCTGCCAGCATTTCAATGACCATTTAAGGTACCTCATAGGATTAGCGGCAGAGACCAAAGGACCAAAAACGAATGCCTTAGTTTTGATAGATGTCTTTCCTTGCGTTCCCTAATTTGGATTCCCGGTGGCCTCTGGAGACCATACTGCTTTGCATGATTGGATGCCACATTATGTTCAGTATTGATGATCTTTGTCAGGTGTTCCCTTTGGCTTCAGTGTTTTTCAATGTTTTTACATTCCCTGGTGGACTCTGCTGTGCCTGTATCCTTGCTGTTACCCATGGAGGTGCCATACAACTTTGTTTCCCAAGCTTCTGCCACTTCATCCAAGTTTGCTGTTCCTCTATAGGTTTTTGTCGTTTTGCTGCCAAACTATTCTATAACCACTTCCTACAACAGCCCTCCTTGACCATGAGTTTCAAGACCCATAATAGGGGGCCCACTGGACTCTAGGCCTGTTGCTCATTACAGCAAGAACAATTGCAAAGTACTTTTCAAATATTTGAAGCTTAAGGTCAAATTTTCTTACTCTACAGTGTTAGGCAAGAAACTATGATTTGATGTTTTTATCTGAGACTCTTGTTAGCAGCAACATATCAAAGGTTGAATTTTTAATCCCGGGGTTTCTGGCCCTGAATTCATTTATTATCTCAACATCTTACATGCACAAAGTATACCAGTATACACTAAGTGCAGACAACCTATTTATCGTCAGAAAAATTTGGAGTGCAGTTGCCATGAAGTTCTTTGTTTAAAACTTTACAATAAGTTCTACAATGTGCACATATTTGCTGTTTACCGCAATCCAAATGACAATGCTTCTCTATATAACTCTCTACGAAAGGATTAATATGGCTCCGTCTCAAGGTTTAAAAGCTTCATTCGTTATATGTTGACTGTAATGCAAAGCACAGTGAATGGCTAAATTTTAATTTCCCAGATCGACATTACCAGACTGCTCTTGAAATCTATGTATCATGATTTTTTCCGTCTAAATGAGAAACCCACGCATATTCTGGGTAACAGACCTAATAATCACATATGTTCCAGCTATTGTCAAGTCCAAGGTCTGTGAATAAATAGGCACTTCTGATCACTGCGCCATTGAGATGGATATATCTGTCAATCAGTATATTTCTAATTCCACCATTGGAAAAAAGGTCTGGCTTATATCTAGAGCCAAAGGGATCATATTATTGAAGCTTGTCAATCACTTAACACTCCAGATGCTATATTAGATCTTGATCCCAAGAAGTTAAATGAAATGCTGGTGGCTATTTTAACAAAGTATGTCCCTAAAAAGGTAATCAAATTTAGGACAAATAACCACCCATATTTTCATGTTTTCATGATACGTACATGTAAATAAGCTTACCATGACAAACAGACTAAATTCAACACATGGCAATGAAATTGCTCTCATGAAAAATTATATTTTGAAAATAAAATGAGATTTCATGTATACTACTTACAAAGTAATTACAAAGCTAAGAACTGCTAAGTACCGACAGCTAAAATGTGAAAATCGTGGTAGCAATTCTTTTTTTCGTTTCAGTGTAGGTAGGAGCCCTGCCCACTATCAGGATAGAATGGAAACAATACACCCAATAGCTCAAATTATTTATGCCCTACCATCCATGAGATTGAAGGAAGGTGGGCTCCCATTCTGTAATTACTTGGTAAGTATACATAAAATCTCATTTAATTATAAAAATATGATTTTTATGTAAGTAACTTACCAAGTGATTAAATAGCTGATTCCCACACTGACAGGAGGTGGGAGTCACGGATGATATTAGTATTCCCAAGCATTAATGATAATGAGATGAGAATTCGTGGAGCTGTGGTAGTATAATAATGTGTGAATGGGAATGAATGTTTGATTATTATTATTTTGCTAGGTTGATTAGGTAGGCAATTTCAAGACTAGTTTTGTGGTTTGTGTAGTTCTTGTGGGTGAGGGATTGTTGATTAATATTGGTCTTTTTTTATTGCAGTACTACTTGTATTGAATGGGAATGAGTGAGAGCTGAGGCTCCCCTTCACCCACGCTCCTCGAGTAAAGTAAGAGACTTTTACCAGTTGGTTGAGATTCCCCAGTGGTGCTGAGGTTGATTCAGGAATCGAAAAAGGACAGCCAGAGGCTCTCTGCAGAAGGAGCTGCTGACACAAGGAAATTAAAAGTCCAAGCAGTATCAGTGCAATATTAGGATTAAGGAATTAAATTTAGATTTGCAGGTATTTGGGTAAATGTGTAACTTGAAAAGCCCCCACATATTTCTGGCACCCAACGTGGGGCTCAATTAGAGTAAGAGTGAGGTACCCAACTGGTGATTATGACGGAGGGAGCAGGTTTGGAAGGTGTTGGGTTGGGTGAAGGGGAGCAAGTCTGAACCAGAAGATGGATAGGCTGATGTCCCTGGTAATTAACATTCAAGAGCAGTTGGTTTCAACCCTGAAAAGGGAAAGCAAATTATTTGCCAGAATGGAGGTGATAGATAGAAAAATGTGTGAGATGGCAAAGAAACTGGCTGAAGTGGCTAAGACTGAGGCTGGTGTTAGGCAGGGAAGTGGAGATGATGAGGCTAAAGGTGCAAGGGAAAAAATCTCAAAGACAAGGAAATTGTTAGGTAAGAGTAAGGACAGTAGGAGTAAGGTGTATGTAAGTGATAGGGAAGACGGTACATAATAAGAAAAAAAAAAGGTAAGAAGAAGAAAACACAAAAGGGGAGAGGTGTGAGGAAAGAAGAGTCAAGTTTCCAGATTTTGAGGGATAGTTCAGATTCAGAAGTTGAGGATGATAGGAAGAGTGAAAGTAGAGTAGTAATGAAGGTTTGAGTGAGGTAGAGGAGGCAGTGACTAAAACGATGTTCCTGAGAGAGGTTCCTCAGATTGAGAAATTTAGTATTGGAAAGGGAAGAGACATTATGAGTTTTTTTTATGAGAATGAGAAGTACTGTAAACAAAACTATGGTGAGAATGAGTGTGTGGATGAAGCAGCTGGGAGAGTTCTTGGACGGGAGGTTGAAGATGTGCTATAAGAGTATGTGTGTGTGCGAGGGTGATCAGGGGTATGAGTCGGTAAAAGCGAGTGATTGGGCAGGTGAAAAGAATGAAAGGGAGTGTAGTGTACAAGAAGGACAATGGATTTGAGGAGGCAAAAATGAAGGCTGGAGAAGTAGGCTTATATGCCCATAGGCTGGAGGCATTAGCAAGAAGAAACTATGGGGAGGAAGGGATTGATGAGAACAAACATCCTATGAGGAAATTCTTAGCTACCATCCCTGAGAAAATTAGGGTGATCCTCAAGAAAAGCAGAAGGATTGGAAGCGGTGGTCAGGAAAAAGTTTGAGCTGGGAGGATATTTTGGAGATACTGGAGGACTTAAGAGTAGATGAGAATGAATCCAAGGAGATGCATGTTGGGTCTGAGCGTGGTGAGTGGAAGGACGTACAAGGATGTTGTGATGAGTGAGGGACTGAGTGTAATAAAAGCCTTGCTGGAGGAATGTGAGAGAGACTGGGTGGATAGAGGTAGAAAGAATGTGTGAATTAATGTGGGGAAAAAGGAGTTGGAGCAAAAGAGTGTTTCAGGTGTAAAAGGACTGAGCATGTGAAAGCAGATTGCAGGTGGGCTATTGGCGAGTGTTTTGGCTGTGGAAAGAAAGGACACATGTTGGTTCAATGTCAACTAGTGAGAGAGTTTAAGTGATTGGCTGTGGAAAGATGGGACATTGTGTGAGAGACTGCCCTAGTGGAAGAAGAGTAAGAGTGGGTGGAAGTCATTCACTCTGACAACATCATTTTCCTTGGGTTCCATGCATACATAATTTCACTGCCGCATCTACCTGATCATCCATACCGCAAGCATCCTCCCCACATTCCTCCTCAGTTATTTCCCCACTTTCACACTTCTGATTCAAATGCCCCTCACAATCGCCTTTTCCGACTAACAAACTACAACCGTGATCTCCATACTAAATTCTCAAAATTCCATGCTCACTATTTGCAAATGGTCTGTCCCACCAAAATACAAAAATACTTCAACCCAAAACAACTCCGTTACCACCAGCAACAACCGTGACAACATCTCCTCCTCCCCCCCTTGCTCCTTCGTACATGCCCTCTTCCTTCTGCACATCACTCATCAACCTTACTCGCAGCTCATTTGCGCACTTGGGCACTCCCTCAACCAGACCCTTACTCTTCAAATCTTACAATGCCAAAAACTCTGTCGTCCCCCACAAACCTCTCTCTTACAACCAAACCCTCAGGCACTCTATCAGGATCCCAGTCGCTTTTCATGGGATCGTCACCCTTACCATGCATCCTCGACATCGCATCTGCAACTACATTCTTACTCTAACCTAAAGTCAAACTCACTCAAATCCTCAATCGTCCTAGCAATCCTAGCATTCACACTTTCTTTCTTAATCATATACACTACTGGCTCATGGTCTGTCCATATAACAAATCTTACCCCATAGAAAAACACTTTCAATGCTTTCACACAGAACCTTACAGCCACAACCTCTCTCTCAACTACCAAGTACTTTTGCTCTGCTTTATTAAAGGCTTTACTTACATACACTATCACTCTCAATTGCTCTTCTCCACTCACCTCTTGCAACTGCATTAAACATCCCTCCATACTCAACTCACTAGTATCTGTGTAGAGCTCTAGCCTACTCGCATCCTCGCCATAATTCAAGAATGCCAAGGTGACATCCCTTACAGCCTCCTCTTTCAATTTCACAAACACTCTCATCATTCGCACATCCCACTTCAACTTAGTGCAATTTCTCTTACCTGTCCATTCAGTCAGTGGCTTTCCTATCCCCAAAAAGCCCCTAACAAACTTCCTTCCAAACTCGATCAAACCCAAAAAACCTTTCAACTCACACACAACATAATAAATGCGCAAAACATCGATTCCGACAAACGCAAAAAACCCAACAGAAGACACATCCAGCCCTCTCTCTCTCTCTCTCTCTCTCTCTCTCTCTCTCTCTCTCTCTCTCTCTCTCTCTCTCTCAAGCATCAAGGTTGTCAAATGCAACCAATTCATTAATTCCTCCATAGCTTGAGCTGTACAAAGAGACAAGCAGTTGACTACAGATGGGTGATGCTATTTTACAATGTTAAATTATGACTTGTACAGAGAAAGACTGGAACAGCTAAATGTTGATACTTCCTTGTGCACCAAACATGGTTGAAAGAACAGATACTTGTCCATATTGACAAAACAGGAGACCTTTAAAAAGGGAAGAGATTTGGCACCTGCCTACAAGGGGAAAGTGGGAGAAGCCCTAGCCACGGCATGTGATTACAATGATGCACTAATCGTGGCCAAAACAGCCAAGATATTGTGGAAGCAGACTCTTGAACATGAGAAAGGATTTAATGGAACCTACAGCAGACACTGGAAGAGAATCTGTACCACCCACTTTGTTGGAATTTGTAAGTGCCCTGCAAAACCGTGGTGATATAAAATCCCAACTTACATATAGAACATCATCTACTGATCTAGCTTTAGCACAACTTTTGCCCTTCAACTGTCAGAAGACTCCAGCATCTTCAACATCTACCCGACATTTAAAATGGTATTAAAATCAATAATAAGTCAAGAAACTTTTAAAATTTTTATCTAAAATTCATTAACAGCTCTTGAGGTTTTTGTATCTTTATTATATACTTATTTTTATATTCTATTAATTAAATCAGAGTTCCTTAGAAACATGAAAATCGGGACCACTGAAAATGTGAAAGATTCTGACAATTTCTTTTATTGCTTTACTTCCAAAAGTTGACAGTCTCTGCTAGCCATACTATGGACACTCACACAACACACGTCTGACAGTTATCAACACCTTGCACATAACTCCGCTGTAAATACCGAGGCATTATTGGGAAGAGAGAACTGGCATGTTTTATCCTGGGACACTGCTGTATATCCCACTCTGCATTCTAATTTGGATCCATCTGTATGTATATTGCTTAATGTGGACCTTTTCAGATTGTGTGTTGTCTATGATGTTCTGGCATATAGGAATACTTTTTTGATAGATATTTTAATTTTGTGCAAATCTTTATTTTATTCATGTTCCAGGGAAGAGGTAATTTTACTATTGGAGGTAGTTGGATATTTATATTCAGTGACTCAAACAATCTTCTTGATCTAATTGGGAAAGTTGGTAAATGATTGTTAATAAATACATCCCTTAGTTCAAATAATTTTTTGGTTGGTAAATCACTTGGCTGAATTCTTAGGGCACTTTTCATCGTTTCTAATTCTCTATGGAGAGAGAGAGGTAGTTCACCTCATTCAACCTGTAAGGAAGAGCTGGGTGATGATTTAAAGGCTCCTGGACATATTTTAAGGCCTTCATTATGAACTGGGTCTAACATTTTCAGTACTGTGTTCGAAGCCGAGCCGTATATTTTGCTTCCGTAGTCAATGACAGACAGCACTGTTGTTTTATATGGTAACGTAAGGGTTTGTCTATCAGCTCCCCAAGTAGTGTTTGATAATTTTCTAATTAGGTTCAATGCTCTTCAACATTTTGATTTCACATATGTTATGTGGGCATTCCAGTTCAAATGAGTATCAAATACTAATCCCAAAAATTTTGCTGTTTGCCCAATTTGTATACTTTGATTTATAATTCTCAAATCTATTTCTTCACCTTTCTTCCATTAATTTTTTTTTATAAAATATGACTGCTTGAGTCTTATGTATGGACAAGCTAAATCCTACAGATGAGGTCCATTCATTTATTTTTATTACAGATTTGTTACTGATGCGCTCTGCATGTTTAATGCGAGATGCTGAATAATATATGGCAAAAACAGCCATATAAAGGTTGCTTTTAATTCCAGTGGGTAGATTTTTACTAATTTCATTAATTGCTAAAGTAAACAGTGTGCCACTATGGACACTTACTAGTGGAACACCATTTTCAAGTGGGAATGTTCTGGACAAAGCATCATCAATTCTCACCTGAAAACTTTGATTTGTCAGAAAACTTTGGATGAACAAAGATAAATGTCCACGGACATTGTTGTTTTGTAAAGTTTTTAATATAGGATACCTTCATGTAGTATCATAAGCCTTTTTCAATGTCAACATGTATCATAAGCCTTTTTCAATGTCAAAAAAGACAGCTGCAGTTATTTGTTTTCGTTCAAATCCTCTGCAGATATGGTCTACGATACAAAGCGAATCTAATGTAGACCTGAACTGAGTGGATGTTAAAATATTATTTTCTCAAATGCGCCATGTTAGTCGAGCATTTACCATCTTTTCAAGTAATTTGCATAAGCAACTTGTTAGAGATATTGGTCGGTAATTACTTATATTACATACTTGGATCCTTTCCAGGTTTAGGGATAGGAATTATCATAGCTTTACACCATTCATCAGGAAATAAATTCTGAAGCCGTAAATGATTATAAATTGTAATAAGTATGACTTTGCCAAAGGTGCTAAGTGGTCGATCATCTCAAAACAAATATTGTCACCTCCAGGAGCAGATTTATTGCTGTTCAAGAGAGCATATTTCAACTCTTCCATATTAAATTTTCTATTAAAATATACATCTTCTTGTGTTTTGAAATTTATTGTTATTAATTCCAAATTGTTTTTCTTTGAGCAGAAGTGTTCATCTAAATTTTTATCGCTACTTACATTTGCTAAATTTTCTCATATTACATTACTTATTTCTTCTGGATCGAGTATTCTTTTTCCATCTTTAAATATGGCATGTCTAGGTGGTTTAACATGGGTACCATTTATTTTCCTGAATTTTTCCCATATTTTTTGTATGGGAGTTTTATTAGAGAGATCTGATACATATTTTCTCCATGAAATTATTCTTCTTTCAATTACTTCCCTTTTAAATTTTGCAGATATTTTGTTGTATATAAGTTTTAACGTATTAATTTCTGGTAATAATGTAGTCATTTTTAGTAAAGTTCCTTCTAATATTGGTAAAATTTTATTTATTTTACTAAACTTTCTATTTAAATCATCTAGTCGTCACCCTATTGAGTGTTTTATATTAACCCTTAAACACCTATTAGACGTATTATACATCGACTAAAATTCTGTCGGGTGTTTATCGGACATACAATACGTTGAATACAAAAAGTTTTTTTAAATATTCGCGGAAAAATATCTATAGGCCTAGTTTGAAAAAAATTTGAAATCAAGCGCCTTGAGGGATGCTGGGAGTTCACGGATCAAGCTGTTGTTTTGTTTACAAGCATTACCCAGGCCCGCATGCGCAAATTGCTTTCTTCTCACACCAGCAAGCATCAGCGACGCGTCGTCGGAGAGCGATCTCTTGCTGCATTCGTGTTTTGCAGAACTTTTGCTTGCAAGTGTTAAGAGTATTTGTGACGTAACAGGACGTTCACAGAGATGTCCCAACGTCATCAGGAGCGTATTGTCTGTCGGTAGTGATCGTGTGAGGCGAGTTTTAGACTTGGATGTTGGAAAGGGTCCAAGCACCCAAGGTGACCCAGCTTTCCAACGCCGTTGTGTGTGGCCTCGTGTGGCCGAAAGTGTCCAAGGACCACATCCTGTGCCTTTTACGACCCCTAGGAAGCATCAAGGTGTCCTGAGGGGCATTCATAAACATTTGGGAGGCCTCCAACAAAAGGACATAGATGAATACTTGTTGGAGCTCGATCGAGAGCAGGTCGAAAGACCTCATTTTGATGGCAGTTGGTCATCTAGTGACGAGGACATCACGCCCGATGTCAGTGATGACAAATATTTGCCCCCCATGTCCGTACGGAAGCCACAGTCTGAAAGTGAGCTGGAATTTAGTGGTTTAAGTGCCTATAAGGGAGAGTCTGAGGAGGAGGAGGCGCCAAGTTTTGCTGTTGGGGACGAGACAGAGAGCGATGGTGAAAGTGAGGGAGATGGGACAGTGGGGAGAGAGAGAGAGAGAGAGAGAGAGACGAGTAGAGGGAGAGAGAGAGAGAGCGGAGAGAGTAGAGAGAGAGAGAGAGAGAGAGAGAGAGTGCAAAGCCGTGCCTGAGCAAGGGCCCGTAGAAGGTTGCAACGTCGTGGCAGCCTAGGTGAAGGCCGTTCATCCAAAAGTGATGAAGGGTGGTTGGAGGACCCCACCCCACCTAACATGCACCCATTCACAGCAGCACCTGGACTGACCATACCTGTACCTCTCACTGCACTGGGTTCATTCAGCTCTTCCTGACGTGGGAATTGTTGGAATACCTGGTTGCAGAGATGGCGGATTACGCTCGTTACTACCGTGACAAGCTGCGGACGACGTTGTCGTATCGCTGGTGGGCTGCAACCACATGGACATGGCACATTTTTTGGGGATCCTCATTTTTTTAGAATGATGCCTGCTGCCGACGTCAGGCAATATTGGAGGTGGAATTTTATGTAAGTACGCCGAATGTGCCCGGCATTATGGCCCGTAATACTTTCCTGGCGTTGGACAGGTATTTCAACGCCTTCAACCGAAGGGCCATAACCCGGAATAACGCCGACCACCTCATCTTAGTCCACTCAGTGTTGGACTACATTCGTGAACGGTGCCAGTTTCTCGTGGTTCCTGCCAAGAACCTTTCTTTGGATGAGGGGATGATGCCATACAAAGGAAGTCTCAGTATAAAAGTTTACAACCCCAAGAAGCCAAAGAAATATGGTGTAAAATTATTTTTTATTGCGGAGTCCAATACTGGATACGTCGTGGACTTCTCGGTGTATTCCAGGGTCTCCTCCATGCTGCGTGACACAGTCTTCGGTCTTGTGGATCGTTTCCGTAATCAGGGATACCACCTGTTTATGGAATTATTATAACTCGGTATCCCTGGCCCAGGAACTGTATGAAGCAGGTGTGCATGTCAGTGGTACCCTTCGGTTGGTGCGTGGAGCCCCAAATGTCCTCAAGAGGTTCACTAGCCAGCTGCAACATCTGGCAAGAGGAGAGACAGAGTGGTGGCAGAAGGGAGATGTCCTCTTCATCTGTTGGAAGGGGGTCCGACTCGTGCCCATGATTACGAGGAGTCATGAGCCCATCCAAGAAGAGATCGTCCAGCGGAAGAAGACACGTCGGCAGGGCCAAATTACGTATGAGGAGTTTCGTGTCCAGTGGCCTACTGTCATTGGGCACTACAACAGGCACATGGAAGGAGTTGACCTCTTTGATCAACTCACCCAGTATTATCCCTTCGCCAGGAGAACCAGGAGGTGGACACAGAAGCTCCTCAAATACCTCCTTCAGTTGGCCCTCCAGAATGCCTACATCCTCTACTGTGGGTACAATTCCGACCCCCACAGGTTGTCCCACATGCAGTTTCTCGAGGTGGCCGGGAATGCCCTCATAAACTTCAATCCTGATGAGTGGCCTTCCAACACCGGCCCCCTTGCCCCGCGCACCAGATCTGCCCCTAGAGGATAGGGCAGATGTTAGGAGGGTCAACCTCGGTTGTCCTGCTCCTGCCGACGTCGCCCCCGCCCTTGATGATGCTGCCCTCTCTCAGACTCCGACTTCTTGTCGGATAGTGGACCCTGTGTGTCAGCTGCAGCCAGGGGATCACACACTGGAGCTCCTAGAAGGGCGCAGGCAGAAACGGTGATGGGTGTGCCATATGAATGGCAGAAGAAGAGGCACCCGATATGTCTGTCGCACCTGCAAGGTAGCACTTTGCAGCAAGTTTGGGGAGTGTGACCGCAAATATCACACTGTGGTCATATACTGGAGTGCAACTACCCAAGGGACACTTGAGGGCGCAGCGGACCGCCGAAGAGCAGCCCATTGGCAGTAAGGGCGCGCGTCTCCCTCTTCCACCTGTACCTCGTCATGTCGAGAGGAAAAAAATGCAAGACTCTTCAATGGAGGAGGGAGAAAACAAGAATAGAACGAAGAGTCAGGATTACGAGTGAGCATTGATTTTATATTTAGTTTTATATTTATTACAAGTTTTTATAAATCTGTATTTATTGGTGTTTTGTATATTATTTTGTTTTATGCAAAAAAAAAAAAAGGTTTTCACCTGCATTCCTTTTAGTTATGTATTTGTACCAGAATAAAAAAATATATTATATATACATGTATATGTATATGTATATGTATATGTATATGTAGATATTATATATATATATATATATATATATATATATATATATATATATATATAATATATATATATACACACACATATATATATTGGTATCTTTTGGTAAGCAAAAAAATCTAACATTCTAGTGATATTCAATCAATTACCTTCACTTAGCAACAAACGGGAAGTCTCTAGCACAATATTTCGATTTATGGTGACTTTTTGAAAAAACTTCTACCATCCCTCCGCACACGGTAACTCTGCTGAAAATCTCAGAATTTCTTTAATCCCTTGCAATTTTCACTGTTTTCTATTAGGCCTTACATAAAGTGTTATCCATGAAAATGTGCACAATTTCATGTAAAATACAACAAAAAATAACTCATGATTGTAGCTTTTATCAGTTTTGAAATATTTTCATATACATAACGATAAATAGAAAAAATTCTACCTTTGGTCAACTTTAACTCGACCGAAATGGTCGAAAAACGCAATTGTAAGCTTAAACTCTTACAGTCTAGTAATATTCAATAAATTACCTTCATTTTGCAACAAACGGGAAGTCACTAGCACAATATTTTGATTTATGGTGATTTTTTGAAAAAAACTTTTTCCTTCCCTCCGCCGCGCGGTAACTCGGCCGAAAATCTCAGAAATTCTTTAGTCACCTTGTCCTAATTTTCGCACCATTTTATATTAGGCCTTACATGAAGTGTTATCCATGAAAATGTGCGCAATTTCATCAAGAATACAACAAATAATAACTCATGGTTGTAGCTTTTATCAGTTTTGAAATATTTCCATATAAATCACATATAGAAAAATTTTGACCTTCGGTCACCTTTAACTCAACTGAACTGGTCGAAAAATGCAATTGTAAGCTTAAACTCTTACAGTCTAGTGATATTCAATCAATTACCTTCATTTTTGCAACAAACGGGAAGTCTCTAGCACAATATTTCGATTTATGGTGATTTTTTTAAAAAAACTTTTTCCTTCCCTCCGCGCACGGTAACTCGGCCGAAAATCTCAGAGATTCTTTAGTCACCTTATCCTAATTTTTGGACCGTTTTATATTAGGTCTTACATAATGAGTTACACATGAAAATGTGCTCAATTTCATGTAGAATAAAACAAAAAGTAACTCATGGTTGTAGCTTTTATCAATTTTGAAATATTTTCATATAAATAACGATAAATAGAAAAAATTCAACCTTCGGTCAACTTTAACTCGAACGAAATGGTCGAAAACTGTAATTATAAGCTTAAACTCTTACAGTCTAGTACTATTCAATCAATTACCTTCATTTTGCAACAAACGGGAAGTCTCTAGCACAATATTTCGATTTATGGTGAATTTTTGAAAAAAGCTTTTTCCTTCCCACAGCACGCGGTAACTCGGCCGAAAATCTCGGAGATTCTTTAGTCACCTTGTCATAATTTTTGCACCGTTTTATATTAGGCCTTACTAAAGTGTTATATGTGAAAATGTGCGCAATATCATGTAGAATAAAAAAAAATAACTCAAGGTTGTAGCGTTTATCAGTTTTTAAATATTTTCATATAAATCACAATAAATAGAAAAAATTCGACCTTTGCTCAAATTTAACTTGACCAAAATGGTCGAAAACTGCAATTGTAAGCTAAAACACTTACAATCTAATAGTACTCAATCAATTACCTTCATTTTGCAACAAATAGGAAGTCTCTAGCACAATATTTTGATTTACAGTGAATTTTTGACAAAAACTTTTTTTTACGTCCGCGCGTTACGAATTCATGCATCATTTTGTGATAATATTTTCTCTGTGTTGCTTTGATCGTTTTAAAATTTGTTATATACCAAAATCATCACAATTTAGTGTACAATACAACGAAAAAAAATTAACTCGTTAGCTTTAACCGTTTTGCTCACAGCGTGATTTGTATACAATTATATATTAATTTTTTTTTGCGCTGTCATATATTCCAATATTTATATATGATAATGATATTTTTTTTCAGGCAATGACAAAAAAAGGTGCCAAAAATGAACTCTTAATCTTAAAAACTAAGCATGCTGTGATTAAAAAAAAAAATAATAATAACTTGTTTTCCGCTTCGGCACTAACTCCCCCCGAACGCCGCCGGCATACGAGACACACTTTGGGAAATAGCAGCTCGGCGTTTAAGGGTTAATTAACTCTGCTAGTTTATCAGACCACCATGGGACTTTGTGTTTTGTTGGATGGGGCTTTGACTTTGGTATTGCTTGATCAACAGCCTTTTTAATGAAATCAACAAGAATTTTGTTAGTTTCATTATGGTCTTTTAAATATTCAAATGGCTGGATATTTCTTGTGTCCAATTCATATTTCTCCCAATCTGCTTTATAAATGTTATAATGAGGAACATGTTTTAATAAGGAAATTAATATTAGGAAATGATCACTGGTGTGCAAGTCATCAACTATATTCCAATCTATTCTGTCATCTATACTTGTACATAGTAGGTCTACTGAAGAAAATGTTCCATGTGTTTTCGAAAAATATGTGCTAATTTCATCAACATTTATACAGCAAATGTTGTTTGACTCCATGAACTCTTGAATTTTACTCCCTGCTCTATTAGAGATTGTACAGTTACAGTCCCATATCGGGTTGTGAGCATTAAAATCACCTACTAATAATGTAGGATCTATGGCATTGCCAAGCAAATCCTTTAAGTCTATCTATGTCGTAATTTTTGTTAGGTTGGTTGTATCTATTATAAATTACATAATTATAGTTTTTATTCGTATTTTGATACCTGATATTTTAAAGTCAGCAAAGTTTACAGGTACTCTGTCATAACATACTTTGTTATGTACATATATAGCAGTAGCTAAAATTCCTTCTTCTTCTCTAGATGTAGATACTAAGGTATATTTAACAATTGTTGATACGGTTTTATTGACATGTTGTAAACATATAATTGGTCCTTATTCTTTCAGTAAGCATTGTAATTCTCCCAAATGCAATCTGGTCTGGAGACCATTTATGTTCCATTGTATTATATTGAAAATATTATGTTAGTGTCCAGTTTCTTGTTGTGGATTATCCATTTGCATTTTTTCTAAAATTTTATTTACAACATTTATTTGTTGTTCCTTATATGACATTGGGTGTCCAATGCACATACAGCCTTTTTTTGTGTCTCTAGACTAGTGGTTTCTTTACGTCTACATTTTATAAAATTTTGCATAGTGTTTGTTAAGCTGTCTTTTGTTATGTTTCTGTTTTTGTTGCATAATTTGATGAAACATTCATTACATCCACGTGTTTTTGTGTGTCTTCCTTTTTTCATTTACTCTTAGTGTACCAATTACTGGTGATGAAGTAATCTCTTCTCCCTTCACATTATCATTTTTGTCTATGGTGCTCTCCTCTACTATTTCTTTATTGTTCCGGGTATTTGCATCCACTGCTTTTATTATTACTTTAGGAGACAAAGGTATGTTTTTATAATTTTTTTGGTTTGTGTGCTTTTTTCGGATCTTTGTCTTTGCTTCAAGTGATACCTCTCTAATAATTGTTGGCTTTTTGGTTTTGGGTGGAGTTCTCTCTAAAGGCCTCTTTTTATCTTTAGCTTCCAGCTCATTATAACTATCTTGCAATGTTTCAGTGATACATGTATCATTTTTTTTGTGTTTCCATTTCCCTTAATATCTCAAATGAATTTGAACATATATTTGCACAAGTTTCTTGGTTTCTTGTAAAGTTTTTTTTTTCTTCTGATTTATCTATTAGGGGTTTGCTACTTACTTCCATTTTCATTTCATTCCTTGAGCTCATTGCAGTAGAGAACATTTGCTTCATAGTGGGATCATGCATTCCTTTAACTCTCAACTCTAGTTTGGCTTCTCTTATTGGCATTCCTGATCTCTTTTGTAGTAATTTTAATGCTGTATTGTATATACAGTGGTCCCCCCGTATTCGCGGGGGATGCGTACCAGACCCCCCCCCCCGAATAGTTAGAATCCATGAATGTTTGGAACCCCTATAAAAACGCTAAAAACCGCCTATTTTGTTAGTTAAAACTTAAGAAAAACCATTTTATGGTGAAATTGATAACAAAAATCAGGAATGAGGATATTTCTTATAGAAAAATACCGCGAATGCGCGAATTTTCCGCAAATAATGCAGGGAAACGTTCCTGAGAGAAATCCGTGAATGTGCGAGTCTGCGAATCTGGAGAACGAGAATACGGGGGGTCCACTGTATAACACATACACTCCTTAGACCTAGCATGGTGATTTTGCCCACAGTTAAAATATTTTGGTTCACCACACTTCCACTGCGTGGTATGTTCATTAAATCCACAATATGTACATATCGATATGTTTCTGCGATTTTTCCATGTATGTCCATATTTACTACACTTGTGGCACTGTAGTGGATTTGGAACATATGGTCTCAGTTCTCTGTTTTGACCCATGATTTTAATTCTGAAGGGATTCCAGCAAATATTTTTTTTTCTATTGGCTCTTCACTTTTAGGAAGTACTACAGTACCCTGTACGCTGTTCATACTGCCATGTTTTCTTATCTTTACCTTTATATTGTCAATGTTCTTTATGGTTAAATAATTTTTGGATTGGTTTTTTGTAGTGGTTTCTAAGGTCAAGAACCTTGACCAACTTCCACTCCCGAAGAGGGAGTCGAAGTGAGTCAAGGTTGGGTCAATTTGATATTTGCTTTTTCTTTGTGGCTTTTATGATATTAAAGTTTTAATACCAGCATGCTCTTCATTGCCTGGGATTTCCTCAGAATAGTCCATTGCCATGCCAGGTGCGGTGCCATAGGGATATTTGTTGTGTTTTCCATATACCAGGAAGTAAATATTTTGTCCAGGATGAGATCCCTCTCACCAAGGAGGGCCAACTGAGGGAGGAGCAATACTGTTACACTGTGGTAACTGTCCTGGAACACTCACCTGGATATACACCATACCACAGTGCCTTAAGGGTCATCAGTCCGTTGAGATCGGACCCAGCACTATGGGCATGGCTTGACATGAAAATTTCCCCTCACTCGACCATGTCAGTGAAATCAGTAGTCCAAAGCCATGCCAAAGTCATCAACGAAAGGAGGAGGAGGGAAGGGGGAAAATTTTGAGGAGTAGTAAAGGAGTTAAAGATCACAATGTTCAGTTGAATCCTCAGCAGATAGAGTAGGCATAAAGGGGCAAACTCTCTCTGCAGTGGATCCCTAAGCTCCTACCTCATCAAGGAGTTGGGATCAGGTGGACTAAGGGGTCTACATTTGAGTCTTATGCAAATGATGAAGTTCTCTCCAAAGTACGGAAGCACTTACCGAAGTACAAAAAAAAAAAGGGGGGGGGGGAGGGGGGGGGGGGGGGGGGGGGCACAGGAGTTCGCCCCAAAGTGACTGTCACTGCAAAAACTCCCGACAACAGGGCCAGTTTGCTCAGGAATGACCAGAACAAAACTGAACTATCAGCAAATTTGGCAGACACAATAGTTTCATCTCAAGCAGATGACACAACATGCATTATTGTCACCAATGGGGATGCTGCACTTTGTAGCAAAGCTGAACAGGACACTACTGGCCTACAAGGCTGCACTCATGAAGAGGTAGGTACTTAAAGTCCTTTAGCAAGCAGCATATGCTACAAAGCATGAAGATATCTCAAGTGTAATCATATGTAGTTCAGACACTAGCATTGTCATCATCGCAGCATGAAAAAACTGGTTTGAACAAACTATGGATTAAATTTGGAAGAGGAAAAGACATGAGGTGATACCTATCCATGAAATTGTAGCCGCAATAGGACCAAAAGCCTCGGCCCTTTCCTTTTTCCATGCATTTAGTGGGTGTGACAGTGTCTGCCTTTCATGGAAAGGGGAAGAAGTCTGCATGGCAAGCATGGTCAGTGTTTGAGTGTGCCACACCCACCTTCACTAAAAGTTCAACACCACCAGCTGTGGAAGATGAAGACCTGCAAATCATTGAAGAGTTTGTGGTGCTTATGTACAACAGAAGCAGTTCATATAAAGATGTAAATAAGGCTAGACTTGATCTCTTTGCAAAGAAGCAAAGAGCTTATGATTGCATTCTCCCTACAAGGACTGCTCGAGACCATTTCAAGAGAGCTGTCTTACAAGCAGGGCACATTTAGAGCCAATCTTTAGTAGGTATGTCATCCAGTTTTGCCCATCCAAGACACTGGGGATGGCAACAGATTGATGGTGCCCGGTTTCCATATTGGACAGATTTGCCAGTATAGTAGCAAAATCTTATCAAGAGTTGAATGTGTGGCTGCAAGAAGGAATGCCATATGAAGAAAAAATAGGCCTATCATATTTCCTTTTTATTTTTTGATTAAGAAATAACTTAATTTATTATTAAATTTTGTCATATTTGTTTTCTTTCAAAGTATAATTGATTTTTTAAATTTAATGTTACGATGTTCTTAGGTCTCACCCGACTAAAATAGTAATAACCTTTGTAAAAGTGCTTGCATTATGCTCGTTTACGATCAACAAGCCCATACGGTCGTTTGAGATCTCGGAACATCATCTGTTGGTTAACGAAGGAAGTAAAGTCTGCCCCGTAGTTACTGATTTCTTTCAGTTGGAGAGTTGACTGGTTGGTGTGCACCAGGACAGTCAAAGAGTCAGTTGGTGGGTGTACACTATTATGTACTTCATCCTGATTCATTATCATTAATTTGGCAAGCTAAAACCTTAGCAGCCGAGGATGGCTCATGGACTTGGACGTCAGAATGGCAACAAGCTTAATAACACCTTTTTTACGAGCTACATATAGTACATTCCACCACGGGACTTTGGAATCTCATTTCAGCGGATCGGGACTAATGAAGATGAGTACAATGAGTTAATGCAAGTTCAAGTACTGTCCGATCATTAGTTTAAAAGTTTTTTTCCGTATCAACTTTGATCCCCAATCACGCTCATTAAATAAATTAAAAGGACCTAAAGAATATTTAACATCAAATTTATCATTATACATCAACTTAAATTTTATTAAGTTTAATAACCTATCTCATTATTCAGTGCTATCCGATAACAAATTTTTGTATTTCTCTTTCATTTATTTTTACGTAATTCATCAAATAGAAAGAGATGTCGAATAGTTATTTTTCTTCAACGTAATTTATACACGTGTTGTAGATTTTTCTTCGACGTAATTTATACACGTTGCAGATTTTTTCCGACCATTTATAATTTCTAATTTGCTTTATATGTAAATAAATTCTGCATATAAAGTATTACTGACCTATAATCTTTATATCGATAATTTTTATCATACTTATTTGTGTTGTCAGGTCCTTGTATTTCTTTTGATAATTAATGGACATCGGGAGGAGGAAGTTTGCTTCCCTCACTTTTGACGGGTTCCTTCTCAAGACGGAGGAGTGCAGTGACTCAACTCCTTTCACGCCATTCCTTCGGAATAACTATAGTTTTTGCTATTACACATATAGATAATTGTCATTATTATTAATAGTTAACTACCTTCATCATGTCTTGTTAATTGTTAATTAAATATATTTTGAAGCCTAAAATTGTATATTTTACGATTGTTCCATACATTAATTTTATCAAACCATGGCAGGCACAAGTGCTACAAGTCTTGACTTAGCTGCACAGCTCCCTGCAGCTGCATTTGCTAAAACTGATTGAGACACGAAACATATTGGTATCTATCATATTTATTCCAAAAGATCCATCCATAGGTAGCCATTTCAAGTCACCCCCGCTGGTAATTTCTCAATTTTTCAATGATACCTGAATCCCAGGCACCCTTTGAGATGTTCATTACCTATCTTTGTTTAAGCAAGGCTCTCTATCATCTGGCTTTTGTACTGACATTAGCTGCTATAAATTATATGTGACAAATTCCAGTTTATTCTGTGGTTATGGTTATTCATATGGTTAAAAATAGCTGAGCTCTATTGTCCATACCTAACTGACCGTTTATGTTGTATTAATCTCTGGGGAAGTGATTTTCCTGTAAAACCAAAGTACGATTGGTCACGGTCCAGACACTGGATTTCGTATACTCCTGTGTCTTTGGTGACTGTCTTTTGTTGGATGTTAATGAGGGATTTGGCTAAGATATTTGGGTAGGTAAAGGCAAAATGGTTAGATTTTCCGAGCGTCTGGGTCACCGTCTTAATCCTGTCCAAGTGCGGAATTTTTATTTTATTGTTGGGTATCTTTCTGGTCTTGTCTTGAGGGGGTTGGTAGAAAACTACACTTGCTTTATGAATCGCTTTCTCTGTTATATGGTCAGGATACCTTAAAGATGGAAGCTGCTTATGAATAGATTGCTGGCTATGCCTATCTTGATAGAAAGCTCATGATAACTAAAGTAGTGAGTGTATGAAAGTGAGAACATTGGTTTTCTGTTTATGGTAAATTTGTATACTGTCATGTCTCTAATTGTTAAAACATCAAGAAAAGGAATTTTGTTGTCTGTTTCCCATTCAACTTTAAATTTGATGTTGGGCACTAAAGCATTTAATTTTGAAAGAAATTCGTTGAAATTGCCCCACCTGTTATCCCAAAATGTTAGAATATCATCTACATATCAACAGCATGGATTTGAGCTTTATTGCATTTATTACTATAGTTTCAAAGTATTCCATGTATAAATTGGCTAAAACAGGACTTGAAGGACCACCCATGCCACACCTGAATTTTTGTTTAAAGAATGACTCCCCAAATTAAAATACTTTATTAAATACACATAATTCAACTTAACTATGTTATTTTGTCAAGAGCAGTGGGAAGTGATCTGAATAGGGGGGTAATTTTTCCCTCAAAACTGTAGAGCATCCTGTACTGGTACTTTTGTGAATAGGGAGTCTACATCAAAGCTTAAAAGTTTGATGTTGTGAAGTGGTATGTATAAGTGCTCTGAATTTGTGACAAAAATCTTCCAATTGTTTAATGTGACTGAGAGAAAAAAATGTCTAAGAAAGAGGAAAGGAGGCCAGCTAACCATTCAGAAATTTTACAATTGAAAGCTCCAGCACATGAAATGATGGGTCTAAATGGAAGATTGCCTTTGTGAGTTTTGGAAAGGCCATAAAATTATGGTAGTTTTGGGTTCATGACTTTAAATTTCTCCAATAGTTCAATGCTCTTTTTGTCTTAGCCAATTAATCTTACTTCCCTAAAAAATTCTGTGGGGACATTTTGGAGGGGATTTTTTGTCAATTTGTCATAAGTGTCATTAAGGAGTTGGTTGAGTTTGTTGAGGTAGAAGTTTTCGTCCATGATTACGATTTTGCAGTCTTTGTCGGATCTACTTAATACAACTTCTAACTTTTTTAGCAAGCGGATGGCTATCATAAATCTACGGGGGACAGGGTATTTCTTACTAAGGTCAGTTAAAGCATTGAGTAAGATGTCTTTTAAACATATGTCGTCATGGCTGTAATTTTTATCCAATATAAATTTACCAAAAGCATCTATGAAGTCTAAGTTATTTTGACGGTCTGGCATAAGGGCAAAAGATAAGCCTAGATTTAAGACTACGTGTTAGTTTAAAGTAAGGGGGTGTTGGATAAATTTAAAACTTTGTCTTTGTTGCTCAAGACTATTCCAGGCACTATTGTTTATTAAGTTACTTAACTTATGGGAAAGTCTGCTTTGATAAATTAATATCAGATAAAAATTACAGCCATGAATACATAGTTATCCAAATACGTACTTGCATTTTCACCATGAACCATAAAGTTGTCGTTTTCATAAATATGGCACACATATCTGACACCAATAATAAAAATAATAATAATAATAATAATAATAATAATAATAATAATAATAATAATAATAATAATAATAACAACAATAACAATAATAAATTCCACCCTAAAATCTAGAAATTTTTCCTTGGAATATCTAAAACTGATCCATGGACTATAATGAATAAAAATTTGCAAGAATCCCACGCACCAAATGTAAAAATTGCATAATTCAACTAAAATTATAGTCATAACATCCAATCCTGTGACTATTATTTCCTCTAAATGTTCTGATTGCCCATATATATATATATATATATATATATATATATATATATATATATATATATATATATATATATATATATATATATATATATATATATATATTAGGGCTTGTGCCTTGTATGATAAGGCGCCCTATGAGGTAATGTTAGACTTGCGATAATCTATACGCTAAGTCGGTTGGTATTGCACTTCCATCTTCAATGGAGTGTCTGGGGGTTTGTAGATCATTTACGAAGTCGGTATTATCTTGTTGGTTTATTACGACGATGTGTTAACTCATGGTGAGGAGGTTCTTGTAGAAAACACTAAGTATAAAAAAATTATATATTCTTCTGAAGTTTTACATGGTGAAGATCAGATATGATTGTACAAGTCTTCTAATAACGATAGCTTGATCGCTTCTGCCAATGATGATGGCTATCCTATTCCTCTACATGATAAAGCTTAGGTAAAGAGGTACAGGTCTTCTAATGACGATAGCTAACTCTGTTTCTCCTGTCTACCATCTCTGTTACAAGTTATGAAGGAGCAGACAGTAGTTCGAACATATGACATACATACAAATGACATAGTTTCATACGAACACACAATCAAATGAGACACGCTACAGATCACGTAGGCCGTTTGAATTATAGGTCGGGGTAGTTGTCTCAAGCAGGGAGCTTGGACTAATGTTTATAAACAATTGAATGACTACAGGTGACGGCATGTTATCTTAGCCTACATACTTATTGTAAACGGTCATCTTTAGCGTCTCTAGTCTGATCACATTCCTGCAAGCAATCTTTTATATATATGGACTAACATTCCATATGTTTTTATTATGTAAACACTTACATATATATATATATATATATATATATATATATATATATATATATATATATATATATATATAAAAGTTTTGTCATGACTACTGGATCATTAAAAATAATAATAATCACCCATAAATAACAGCTGACGGCTATCACTGGCTTATTATTATTACTATTAATATGTATTTTTACTATACCACTGAGCTGAGATACTAATGCTCATTGAGCTGGCTAGAGTTTTTTGGAAATTTGACATATAGATAAAGTAAAAATAAGGAGACTTTGACTAAATTTCCTTAATTTCCTAAATTTGACATCACCAATTGGTCAAAGCCTACACATTCACATGTGATATAACTATTCTTGGTGACCAGTATACTCTGTAATCAGGGATTATGTAACATGGGCTATTCATCAAGTACTATCCTTGAGTAAAATACGTGTGAGACCACTTTGATGACAAGAAAAAATTGTCAGTGTAGCAATTTTTTTGTTTCCAAGAGTGCTTTAATTCCATGAAGATTTTGATCTGGTTTAATTTGCTTTTATTAGTTACATTATACATCAATATACATGATAGGTTTTACAGATATATATTTAAATGATCACTGGCCACAATAGCTGTTTGAACAAGACATAGTAACTGCTGCTCTGGCTGCATCCTAATTTGACTTTACAACCATATGGGCAAGGGTCCAAAATGTTTTAACATCTGGATCAGCTTCACATAATCTGAGGAATGTACCCTTAACCCTTGCTGGACGGGTAAACATATTGATATGCAGCTCCTCAGGCCGGGTAAACTTTGAGGTCAGCTAATTTACGAAAACAACACATCAATGGAAAGAGGAAGATATGCAAATGTACGTGGTGAAAGAAAAAAATACTAATAAAATTTTCCTTACCATCCATGAGAAGGTGAAAATTATTATTTGCAACCCCTTGTGGGACCTCTTTTACAAGATAATCGTAAATTTTACCAACTTATACATGTTTTTATAAAAAATGATTTTACAGGCAGTCCCCGGGTTACGACGGGGGTTCCGTTCTTAAGACGCGTCGTAACCCGAAAATCGTCGTAAGCCGGAACAACGTTCTTGAAAACATGTCCACAAGGAAAATTTCACTAATTTGCAATTTTTCTTAGGGCCGTATCTCTAAAATTATCACTAATTTACTTTTTCTATGTGCAACACTGTGTATTCACAAATTACTGTATATTTTCATTAAAATACAAGAGAGAGAGAGAGAGAGAGAGAGAGAGAGGAGAGAGAGAGAGAAGAGAGAGAGAGAGAAATAACTCCTTACGGTTTCAATAGATTGAAATGAACGTCTGTAGGCAACTTTTTCCCCCTCCCATAAATACATATATTTCTCCAGAGAAGAGAGAAAGAGAGGACAGTGCAATTATGTTTGTCTGTCTATCAATTCTTTTGCTGAGAGCGAGAGAGATGAAAGGAAGAAATAGAAACACCAAATGTATGACAAGTATCTTGTGGAAGAGAGAGAGAGAGAGAGAGAGAGAGAGAGAGAGAGTTGTCCTTCTTACAGTATTTAAAAGAGAAATGGAATGATTATTGTATTTAAAATACTCAGATTGAATTTTGTACTTACAGTTAATAGTATTATTATTGGAAATATAATGATAAACTTATTACATACATGTCTATGAAAATGATCTCATCTCAGTAGAGAGAGAGAGAGAGAGAGAGAGGAGAGAGAGAGAGAGAGAGAGAGAGAGAGAGAGAGAGAGAGAGAGAGAGAGAGAATTACATAAAACCATTAAATTCGTAGACCATTGTATGGCATTGTTAAGCTCCGAGTGTCACTGGAGTTGAATTGATACACAAAAAGACAAAAGGAAAAATTTTCTTTTGAAATTAGTTATCGTATTATTACTACCTTTCTATTATTATTATTATTATTTGAAAAATATAATAAACACGTGCATCTACCATAAAAATTCTCTCATCTCAGTAAGAAAGAGGAATTATCCTTACAAGTGAAATGGAAAGGTCATTTTCATCTCTTTAAAATACGACCATTATGAATTTTGTAATTAAAGTTTTATTATTATTATATTATTATTATTATTATTATTATTATTATTATTATTATTTAAATAACTGAAATTATCAATAAACATTTTACATACTAGTACCATAAAAATTCTTTCATCTCGGTAAAAGAGAGAGAGAGCGAGAGAGAGTGTGTTTATCTCTCTCTCTGTTCTCTCAAAAAATACTTATAACGCTTCCAGCGAAAGTGAGGGAGTGAGTTACCACTATGACACTTATTATCTTGTGTGGCAAAAGAGAGAGAGAGAGAGAGAGAGAGAGAGAGAGAGAGAGAGTTAACCTTAATTAAAGTGACATGGATAGATTAGTACGTATTGTATTTCTTTAAAATACTATCACATATGAATTTTGTAATTACACGTTATTATTATTATTATTATTTGAAAGTATTAAAAACAAATAGTACAAGTACATAAAAAATCTCGAGTCTCAGTAAATGAGAGAGAGAGAGAGAGAGAGAGAGAGAGAGAGAGAGAGAGAGAGAGAGAGAGAGAGAGAGAGAGAGAGAGAGAGAGAGAGGGGAAAATTTCAGGACCATGTGATTGCAACACTGCAGCTCTTCCCCCAGCTCTTCCCCCTCCTGGCTGTCACAGAACTTGATATATCTGACAGTTTTAGTACCTGGATCTCGAGAAAAAGGTTACTGGAAGTTACTTGAAGAAGACTGGGATTTCCTTCATTCTTCCATAATTTTTTAAATATAAGCTAAAATCTTACTAATTCACTATGGTATTTTCTTTAATGAATTGATATTATTGCTGTATAAAATAATATTAATATTTGAAAATAGTAAATCATTTATTTATCATACAAAAAAACATACATCTTTGTAGTTGAGATAGAGAGAGAGAGAGGGGAGAGAAGAGAGAGGAGAGAGAGAGAGAGAGGAGAGAGCAATTTATTCTTTTTAATTATGTGAATGATAATTTCAACTTATTAAACTTACTAATAACAGGGTTAGTTAAATCAAAATTAATATTTTGAAATTAGTAAAAAATCTTTTTTGTATTATAAGAAATGTATTTAGTTCATGAAAAAATAAAAACTACAAATACCTAATTAGTGATTTTTTATTTTTCCGTCGGAAAATACATAGAGAGAGAGAGGAGAGAGAGAGAGAGGGGGAAGGAGAGAGAGAAGAGAGAGAGAGAGAGAGAGAGAGAGAGAGAGAAAACTGTGCTAAACTATAAAGGATTCTTATCATAGTATGCGTTTTTTAAAAGCGTCGTATACTCGGAGTGTCGGAAGCGTCAGAGTCGTAACCTTGGAACAAGCGTCGTAACCCGGGGACCGCCTGTATTTTATTTTATAAAACTATAATTACTTCTCACATAATATCAAAACAGATAAGAGATAAAATCAGTAACAAATTCTTAGCATATTTGTTGAAAAATATTTATGTGAATTTACCGAGAACAACGATTCAGTAACTTTTTTTTACTTTATCATGTTTTTTCTAATATTTCTTTGCACTTTTCTTTGTAAAATTACATTTACAACTGACACAATATTGTAAAAGACAAGAAAAAAAACCAACAGCATCCCCTTGTAAACTTACGAGCAAGACGTCATGTGAGACAGAGACATAATACATTTCCCCCCTTGAAGTTACAAGCAGAACTGAAGTCCTGAGATGCCTGATTCATGGTTTTAGCCAGTGTAAAAGTTGCCATTAGTGAATTTATGGGCTATAGAAATATTGTTACCTCTTTCCCACCCGATTCTTTCCAAATCAATGGTGCTTAATATTGTTTATCTATAGGATCAGTCTGTCCAACACCCCAAATCTGTTATTACTACTCCCGCAGACCAGTTCGTCCATTAAGGGTTAATTTGCCATACAAGAGAATTTTTGGAGAACATTTCTGAAGGGCTTCAATAGCATGCCTTAGCGACTGAAAAAAAATCCTTCTGGTGGTCTATTTTTTTAAATTTTCAGTAATGAAACACATAACCTGTCTAAAGAATAGGATTTTATGATTATTCACTTCACACATTCTATCAATCTCATATCTACATTATTCTACTGGTCCACAAGTTCCCAGGTCCTCCAGCCTTTTGTCCATAGGACAGTGGTAGTATGTAGTGTAGTCCTACCTGCGTGTGCTCATTGTGGATCCTCAGGTATGAAACCGTTAACCACTTCACTTTTTATAAAGACCAAGTGTAAGACAGTAAGACTTGTGAGGCTAGTAAAAGGGGTTATCATTATATGATTAATGGGTCTGTATGAACAAACTTGAGTAATAAAAAATACAATTCGTTTCACCTATGTATCTATGGTGCAGCACTATGCTATGACCAGAGATACATAATGAGTCCCCATCTTATGACAGGGGTTCCATTCTTGAGACGCGTTGTAAGCCGAAAATCGTTGTAAGGCAGAAAATCTCCAAAATCCTAAGAAAACCTTACTTTTAATGCTTTGGCTGTATTAAAAACTATGTAAACTGCATTTTTATAGCATTTTTCATTAAAAAAACTTCAAATATTGATTATTTTGTGTTTTTGGAGTAATATTTCTTCCATGTGATCGGTGTCATATACGCCATAACCCTGGAACATTTGCCATAAACCTGAATATAATGTCTGATGAATATAATTGAAAAGTGTCGTAACCTCGGAATGTCACAAGCCGAACCTGTCATAAGACGGGGACTGCCTGTACTAATGTATATAAGACTATATTTTTCAAAATACAAAACAGACAAAAAACAGGGAGCTTTTGACCGTTTGCACAATGTTCCTCTTCAGCCAACTGAATAAAAATACTTGCTTTTCTTAAAAAGACAAATTGGAATTTTTTTTTTTGTGACAATCCAGGAAACCGTTGAACAACTTTCAGTGTGAATATAGCCGTTATGAAATGGCTGTTTCACCGTATCTGTCAGCCAAACATTGGGATCTTCTCAACAGCTGACCCTCAATCGTACGATGCTCATTTCTAATGACTACTATAAAGTTTCACAGACAGTGCAAGCACGTTTTTGGGCAATAAATCCTTAAAGAACACTTGCATTAGTACAAGATTTTACTATACTAGTGTATTACACCCATTACCATAATTTATAAGAGTATCATGAATCACTAATTGTAAAGAATAAAGACACTTGTCCCTATAGCAAGAGGCAAAAACTCTATTAGCCAGAAATGGAAAAGAACACAGCAGTATAAAAAGTTCCGCCTACCCACTCCCTCCACCTCCACCCTCCTCCTTCCATCCCTCTCCTATCTTCCCTCATCTACCCTCCTCTCTCTCTCTCTCTCTCAGTTACTTCAGCTTAAACTTATTTTGCATGATTTTTTCTATTTAATAATTTACATTGCTGTATATATCTAATGATCCACTTGGTTATTACCTGACAGTTAACCGATTTATTTATGCATTGATCTGCTCATCTCTCTCTCTCTCTCTCTCTCTCTCTCTCTCTCTCTCTCTCTCTCTCTCTCTCTCTCTCTGGTAGTGGTAATGGATATTAGAGCGAGAGATATCCAAATGTATGGTGTAGTAGAATGATTGATGGTAAAGCGACTGTTATGCTTGTGCTAGGTTACCTTCTAATTAAAGGATTTTGACGTAAGGAAAAATCTATTTCTGGGCGATTGGCTCGTGTCGCCAGCGAAATATCCTTTAATCTATTATTTCTAGGGGTAATGTACTAACACATACCAGAGAATAAATAAAATAAAGAAAAGGTCAGTATGACTGACTCGCTCACCCTCTAGGAGGGTTGTCGGTATGACACTAGGCGAGTGAGACCACTACCACGAGCCAAATGCCAATAGAAATCTCCCACTACAAAACCCTCCAAGAGGGGAGCCGTCCCACAGAGGGAGCAGCTCGTACTACTACTACAACCATCCCATGCTTGCGACTGCTGCGCCTCTAGTGCCATCCTGAAGTTAGCAGACAATCTTGAGCGAAGGGAGGGTAGGGGGTGGGGGGGTATTTCGCTGGCGACACGAGCCAATCGCCCAGAAATAGATTTTTCCTTACGTCAAAATCCTTTTTCTGGCTCAGCTCGTGTCGCTTGCGCGAAATCGTACCAGAGAAACAGCTCAAGGTTGTAAACAAAATAAATATATAATAAAACAAAATAGGTCTCAAATAAAAGATAGAAAATAAAAGAATGAATATAATTGCTAGAAAGATACAAGTACACAGTATAACAAATCAGAAATATGCTTAAATTACCCTTAAATCTAATTATGTAAATAATATAAGGTAATTTACATATACAAATAGGTACAATGATTACCTATGACAATAAATCTGTGTAACAACATGTATCAAAATTAGAAATAGCAATTAGTATATAAATATACATAAATATTTGATCAATGATAAAATAATATATCTAGGAATGTATATGACTTAATATACAAAACCCGTAACCATTGCATTATGATGTATCCCCTAGCATAAAAATAAGGGATAACATCTATGAGATCAGTATGGTAATCAGATGTGAGTGTCCCTAACCAGACAAAAGGGCACTATACAATCATAAAGCAGCTAGACACAAGGTAAATGTTAATGAACAAGGCAGGAATAGACGAACTGTTGGGTGAGGCAGGTAGAAAGGAGGACTGAATCTTCTACTATAATCTAGCTAGAGTCAGGGGAAACAATGTTACCCGCTGCTACTGCTGGAATTTCAGAGCTTCCAAGGACTTAAGGTAGTGACGTTTTGAACACTGTCGGCGATTTCCATCCGGTATACTTCTTTAAATCAGCAAAATTCATATGCTGGAAGTAATTAATTGAGGTGGCTACTGCCCTGACATCATGTGCTTTTGGAAAGGAGTCAGGATTGGCTTGTTTGATAAAGTACAGGATTTGTTGCCTGATGCCTTTAGTGGATAAAGTACCACCTTTTTCCCTCCTAAAGAGGGGCCCCGATGAGGAAGAGGAGGTCCTGGATAGAAAGGCTCGTAAGGTTGAAACCGGACAAAGGGAAACATCTTGTGGAAGAGGTAGTACTTCCAAGGTTCCCACCTCATCAAAGGATCTTCATTCTTTGCTAAAAAGCTACGTTCCGGAGAAAGTAGCACTTCCCCCGTGGGAAGGAATTGAACATGATCCGGATCTCTGGATAAAGCCGACAGTTCTGAAATTCTTGCTCCTGAAGCTAGGCTTAATAAAACAGGGTTTTTTCTTAGGAGCATCATAAACGAGCATGTGTCATTATTGGTTTCGGAAGCCAGTTTTAGAACATCGTTTAAGAACCACGAAACTGACGTAGGCCTGACAGAGGGCCTAAGTCTAGCACATGCTTTAGGAATAGACGAGAAATAGGTATCTGTCAAGTCTATGTTTAAATCCAAATTGAAATATCTTTTTTAATGCTGACTTGTTTGTCGTAATCGTGCTAGCTGCTAAACCCTTTTCAAATAAAGATCTGAAAAAGGATATAGCAGAATTAACTGTCATGATTCTGATATCTGACTCTCTCAGGAAGATTGCTAACTTTTTGACGGCAGCATCATACTGCCTCAAAGTTGAATCTCTTTTATCGGATTCCAGGAAAAGAATATTCTGAGGGTCAATATTCGCATCTCTTTTTGCCGCAAACTTCATGAAATCCATAAAGTTAGGGTTTTGAGAATCCCTGAGGAAGCGAACACAGTCTTCGTTTGTACTGACTGGAGAGCTTGGGACTGGGGATCCGAAGGGGACGAAGACCCAGTTCCAGGATCAGGGGGTACCAATTGCTCTTCGGCCAGTCTGGGCTACTAGAGCCACTTGACCCCTGAATGTCCTGAGTTTGTCTAAGACCTTCATAAGGAGATTCACTGGAGGGAAGACGTAAATCTTCTCCCAGTTGTTCCAGTCCAGAGCCAGGGCGTCCGTGGCGTAAGCCAGAGGGTCCATGGTTGGGGGCTACATAACACGGTAGTTTGTGTGGTTCGCTTGTGATGCGAAGAGATCCACCTGTAGCCCTGGGACTCTTTGAAGGATCCATTGGAACGAACTCTCGTCTAGAGACCATTCCGACTCTAGGGGTACTGATCGGGATAGGGCGTCTGCTATGACGTTTTCTTTACTCCAGCTATGTGGGTGGAGGAAAGATGCCAACTGAATTTGTCTGCCTCCAGGGAGAAGATGGCTATCATGACGTGATTTAGATGACGTGACTTGGAGCCTCCTCTGTTTATGCAATGTACTACCACTGCGCTGTCCAAGACTAGCTTTATGTGGGAGTACCTTGGTGGGCGTAATCTTTTCAGAGTCAAGAAGACTGCCATTGCCTCCAGTACGTTTATATGGAACTGACTGAACTGGGTTGACCAAATTCCTTGCACTTTTCTGACTTGGGAGTACCCTCCCCAGCCGCTTAAAGACGCGTCTGTGTGGATGGTAATCCCTGGTGGAGGGAACTGAAGAGGGACTGACACTGACAGATTCTTGACTTTTGCCCACGGCCGAAGCCGGTTCTTTAGAATCAGAGGAACTGAGGATAGCTTGTCCCTGGACCTGACATTTGCTCGAGAGCGCCAGATCCTGGTTAGATCTTTCAGTTTGGCTTTCATTAAGATGTTCGTTACTGAAGCAAACTGGAGAGAGCCGAGGATTCTTTCCTGAGCTCTCCTTGATGCTATTTGTGACTTAGAAATTGCTTGACTGACTTTCGCTATTTCTTTCCTTTTGGTGGACGGAATCGACAGAGTGTGTGAGGATAGATTCCAATGAATGCCTAGCCACTGAAAGTTTGACTCTGGGGTGAGTCTGGACTTGGATCTGTTTATCTTGAATCCTAGATATTCTGAGGAATTGGATCACTTTCAGTGTGGCCTTGTTGCATTCTTCGACTGATGGGGCCCAGATCAACCAATCGTCGAGATACGCTACTACCATAAAATCCCTTGAGCTCTGAGCTGTTGTACTACTACTTCCGCTAGCTTCGTGAACACCCTGGGTGCCACGTTGAGCCCGAACGGGACTACCTTGAAGAGAACGTCTGGTCTCCTATCTTGAATCCCAGATACGGACGGAAGTGTCTTGCAATAGGGATATGATAGTAGGCGTCTGTAAGATCGATAGAGGTGGGTGACGGCCCCACGGGGAAGTAAGGTCCGCACCTGTGAGATCGTGAGCATCTTGAACTTGTCGCAGCGGATGGCTAAGTTTAAGCGGGACAAGTCTAAGATACCCTTCTTTTGTTTGAGCTTTCTTTGGGACGCTGAACAAGCGACCTTGAAATTTCAATCTCTTGACTCTGACTATAGCTCCTTTCTGAAGGAGGTCCTCTGCGTACTCTGTCAATTCCTTGGAAGGAAGTTGACGGAAAGGTCTGGCTGGAGGTGGGTTCGTCAACCAGCTCCAACCCAGCCCTTTTGACACTATGCTCTGAGCCCACTGGCTGAAGTCCACCGGTGGCGAAAGTGAAACAGCCTCCCTCCTACCTGAAGTTTCCTCATTGGTTCTGGTACCCCCTCTACCTCCTCTGAAGTGCTTTCCCCTATTATAGGTGGGGGCTCCCGATCCTCCTCTCCCAACGAGGACCGCTTACCTCTGCCTCCCTTGTTCGAGCGGTCAAACTTCTGAGAAGCTTGACTCTCGAAGGCTGGATTGTAAGCTGGAGAGATGGCGTATGAGGTGGAGTGTTGAGGCTGAGGGATATCACATAAATAGGCTGTGATTGACCTTTAGACGTGGAGGCTGAGCTGTCTGCACTAACGGCACTGTAGGAACTTGTTGAGGGGAAGCGCGGCTGCTTCTTTTGGTAAGGTTGGAAACGTCTAGGCTTCCTTTGACCCTTACCTTTTGGTGTCAAGTCTTGCCTTCTCCTAGCCGTAAGACCCCAACGGTCCTTAAGGCTTTGGTTCAACCTCGTAGCCTCTGCTTGTACTTCCTTTACCATAGCCTCTGGAAGAGATCTGCGCCCCAGATGTTAGAAGAAAGCAACCTATTTGGTTCATGCCGAATGGTTGCCTCTAGTAATACATGCTTTTCTTTCTGCAATTTGTTCTAGCAGTGGCAAACTCGAACATGTCTGATTGCACCGTTTGAGTCAGGGCTTTGGTTATAAGCTTAAAAATTGGTTCTGAACCATAAGCCATGGTAGCTACCTCAGACATAGCCATCAGGTTGATTGACCTGGCTAGTCGTGTTTTCGAGTCAAACTCCGTTTGAATAAGACTATCAGGAAGCCTGGGCAGCTTTTCACCAAACTGCTCCATAGCACAGTCAGGTTTGAGTTTGCCAGCTGTAAAAGTGTTAGGCAAATCCTCCCATAATTCTCCAATTGACGGGAGCAACGGAGAAGTGGGGTCTGCTTCTTTCAGCTGAGGCATGGGTTCCCCTTTCTGAGCTGCTGAGATGGTCGACCTCGCTATCTTGGTAAGGAAAGGGAGCGGGGTACCTTCGTCCATCGTGAAAATGGTAAAGGGACTTTTGAATGGTTGGATCTTGGTATTCGAACAGTCCATGTCGTCTAGACATCTAAGCCATTCTCGTTGGGCCTGGTCCCGAGAATAGAGGACTGTCTCCTTTGGTACCCTGTCATCTCTAATCATAGCCGAAGGCGTGAGCCTAGCGTAGCCTATGAAGGGAGGCTGTAGGCCTTCCGGGAAGAACTCGAAGTCCTCTATTCTTCGAGTTCCAAACTCCGGTATGGAGATGAGACCATCTTGGAATGGGGCGTATGATGCTACTCTCCAAGGATTGTTCATGGAGAAAGCGGGCAGCGAGTCATGCGGGGGAAGCTGAGATCCGCTAGTATTGGAGGTTGAGGGAGAGGCAAGAGGGGCTTCTCTTAGACCGGCTATAATAGTGTCCTGAGAAGTGATCCTGTCCGACAGGCGGGATATCATATGTTCCACACTCGTCTTAAGGGAGCCCACTAGGTCGCCCACCTGTTGCAACAGGCCAGCATTGGTGGTCCAAAGCCGGAGCTGCTGCGGAGGTGGAGGGAGACTCTGAATAGGCACTAAAGGTAGTGAAACTGGTGATACTGCCGGGGTGCGGATTTCTCCTTAGATTTACTCTTTGAGGACTTTGAGCCGGAGCTAGACCCTTTAGACCTGTCTGGGCCGGGATTACGAGCCGGAGACTTGCGCGAGGAAGAAGACGGGACGTTTCTTCGAAGACGATGACGTCTTAGACAAGGTCATATGCTTGGACTTGATCTTAGGTCTAACCGAAGCCTCTGGAGGAGTATATAACTCATCACCCGTAAAGCCTTGGAAGGATGGATGAGGTTGCAGGGGTAGAAGAAACCAGTCACTCCCAAGGGAGACCCTTGGGTGGGTACCTGCATTACTTACCGTCGGCCAACAGGTCGTCTATACCTACCATAGGTTCAACATTTATATCCAGGGTTGCGACATCCGTGGGAGATATCCTGGTCTTGTTCTGTTAAGGAGGCCGCCAGTTGTTTGTTGGATAAAGGCAATAGAGGGGTCCGCCTCTACCGGGTCGACGTACCCAGTTGCCTTGCCTCCGGGAAAGATTAACAGAGCTAATCGCTTCTTCCAGTATGTAGGGCTGACCCTTGGCGGCGTTCTTGCCAAAACCTCCGACCCAGGCCCGCAGGGTAGCCAATGCCGTATCTCTTACTGCCGGAGCCTGTAAGAGAGGGTATATTTTAGATTTAAGAATCACTTAAAACTAAAACTTAGAATATAACTTAAACTAGATGCCTTAAGTTAAAGTGAATAACGTAAACTTAAGTACTAAAAGAAGCGGAGCAGCATGCGGAGATGGAATACTTACGCCTTCCAAAAGCTGGCTCACCAGATCGTAACATATGGTACACGTCTCATGGTACCAGACCTGGATGTCCCCGTGCGGAGTCGCGCATGGAGCATGGGACCGGCAAACTTCGTGTCCACAGGGTCCTGAAGTGTAGCGGAACATCCCGGATGCTCACAGTTGGTGGCCTGTAAGTGGGGAAGACACATGAGTATCTTAGAGGGGGAACACTTAACAGACTAAGGACAAAGAACTCCGTTACATGCCGGAGCTCGGAAAAAAATTTGGGCATAACCCTCCCTGCATTGCCTGAATAGGCTATAATCCCGGAGAGATCCGGTAAACTGAAAGGGAGGGGTAGGGATGGTTTAAGAAACTTAAGATAAACTTAAAGATAACTTAAACCTACATGCAATGTCATGCAGTGAACCGGACTAGGTCCAGTGAAGCGGATGTAGTAACTCAGCAATACGGTACGGTTAGTAAAGACCTACTGTATGCTCCGGTCCAACTACGGTGGACTATACCCTTGCCGCTGGATACCAGGGCTCCGATAGGGAGGAGCTCTAGTAGGAGGGAAGGGCGAGATGACATACAGACTCGAGCTAGCCCGGAGCGGCAAGGAAGTAACGGAGGGGGGGGAAGGCCAGGGCCCCCCACAACGTACCACCCGGCCGAGCCGAGAAGCGGAGAGGTCGGAACCAGTCAGGGACTGTCGGACTCCCAGGTCCCTCCGGTGGAGGGGAGAGGGGGAGCCAGGCTCGGGCATGCGGGGCGAGCAAGGACAGACCGACCCACCCCCACCCGACTCTATGGGAGAGCGGGAGAGGGGGGAGGGGGACTGGCAGGCGTCTGGCTGACTCGTGATCACGTAGTGACCACGAGGCGATAAACTAAGATACGGCAACCAAGCCTAGGCCAACCAACTGATCAGAGAGAAGCTATCGGGAAGCAACCTGAACTGAAAAGCGGTAGCATATAGGCCCATAGGGCTAACCAACTGATCAGAGAGAAGCTATGTGGAAGCGACCGAACTGATCAACGGTAGGCTAGGCTCTACGAGCCGGGACCTATGGCTAAGCCAGACGCTAACTAACCTCACAGTGACAAAACATATAAATATATATATAATAAAAATGAAAGAAAGAAGGTAAAATAGCAGGAGAAAAAATCCAGGAGTGTGCGACTAGCCCGAAGGCAAGTCTACCACTCAAAGCTAGTCAGGGGCCGATACTAAGAACCTGGACTAGGGTCTGGATAGAAAAAACCTACACAAGGTGAAATACATACATGTATAACCACTTGAGTAGACGTAATAACGCGGATAATCAAAAATAGAGCGTAAAATAATAAGGGATGTCTAGGTATGGGAGACCAAGAACGAACCCAACATGCGGCAGGACCATGCTGCCATGCTTCCAGCCCCGAGAACGTATCTATACCTAAAAAACAACGCAAATACCGTCTCGGGGACGGAAAAAACTCGCTAACCGTAAATACTGAGTACTTAACTTAGCTGCTGCAATAGCTGCACGCTCCATATTCGAAATCCGAAGAAAGGGCACAAAATACACAGAGAGAAAATAACACGTGTGACTCGTGCGAGCTAACTGAAAAGGATGGCCACTAGAGGCGCAGCAGTCGCAAGCATGGGATGGTGTAGTAGTAGTACGAGCTGCTCCCTCGTGTGGGACGGCTCCCCTCTTGGAGGGTTTTGTAGTGGGAGATTTCTATTGGCATTTGGCTCGTGGTAGTGGTCTCACTCGCCTAGTGTTCATACCGACAACCCTCCTAGAGGGTGAGCGAGTCAGTCATACTGACCTTTTTCTTTATTTTATTTTATTCTCTGGTATGTGTTAGTACATTTACCCTAGAAATAATAGATTAAAGGATATTTCGCGCAAGCGACACGAGCTGAGCCCAGAAATGTAATATATAATGTATATATATATATTATAATATATAGATATATATATATATATATATATATATATATATATATATATATATATATATATATATATATATATATATATATATATATATATATATATATATAGTGGTCCCCCGTATTTGCGGGGGATGCTACCAGACCTCCCCGTGAATAGTTAGAACCCACGAATGTTTGGAACCCCTATTAAAACGCTAAAACAGCCTTTAAAACTCAGAAAAACCACTAAAATTTTCATACTTGGTTTTTTTAATAGTTTTTATCACAAAAATGCATTTCATGATGAAATTGATTAAAAAAACAGGAAATTGTGGATATTTCTCATAAAAAAATATGTCCCACCGCGAATGCGCGAATTTTCCGCGGATAATGCAAGGAAACGTTCCCGAGAGAATCCGTGAATGTGAGTGCGCGAATCTGCAGAACGCGAATACGGGGGGCCCACTGTATATATATGTATATGTATTATATATATACTATATATATATATATATATATATATATATATATATATTATATATATATATATAATATAAGGGATTTGACGTAGGAAAAATCTATTTCTGGGCGAGGAAGCCTGTCGGCCAGTGAAATAAGTCCGTTTAGCGTTATTTCTAGTAAAATATTGCATTCATGACTTAAAAATATGTGCATCTGTATAATCAAGGCTTTAATCAACTCTAATGAATGTTCAGTAGAAAGGCTCAATTTTTATTTGCATTACATACAGTAACTACAGTAGGGCCTCGATAATTGCGGGGGATAGGGCCCAGAATCCCCCGTGATAAGTAAATACCCGTGTTATCCTGGTACCCCCCCCTCAAAAATTGCTTGAAACTGCCTACTTAAATAGTCCCCCCCCCCCCCCCCACCACTGTTCCTATGTTTAAAACTGCCTACTTTAGTTAAAACACCAAATATGTCTACAACTATTACCTTAAACTAAATTCAAGTGTTTCAAAGTTGTTTTACAACATTAGCCTTAAAAATATATGTAGTTTACGTACTACTGTACGTACATATGTAGCCTACTAGGGGGAAACAACGAAGTGGAGCCATCGTCATCGCGTGGCTCAGCCTTATTCACTCGATATTTAATTGGTGAAACAAGAATACAATTACATCTTTAAGCATACCATTCAAAAGATTGAAGTTTCATCAACATAATGTGATATATGAAAGTGCCATATAAACTAAAATAAGCATGTGAGCTCTTCGTAAATATGTTTTCAAGGCAGTTTTGAAATCCAATATGTCGGCAATCCCGTGAGGTGTCGTTCATAACCACAGCCAAGCCACCACCTTTTCCAGCCTTCCCAGCACTCGTTTGAACAATGTTAGCGTATATATGTAACGTTTATTGATCTTACTCAAGATTGCAGTTGTAATCAGCACAATAAAACAGCATTTTGTTGCCTATATTAGTGAAAGTATGAAACTTATTCCCGGGGTCATGGTTTGAACTGAAATTCATTTTTAACTTGTAATCGGTGGTTTTATCCTCACTGCCATCACAACTGAAACTCCACAGTGTTTATTTGATTGTAATTATACATGTTTTGGTCTTAATTCACTCCAAAATTGCTTTAGGCTTCTTTTCCATAAGAGTAAAATAATCAGGGCTTTTGGATACTACATAATTAACTCGTTTACATAGGTACAATTTAAAAAACGTGGCGAACACGACTTCAATATGTAACAACATGAACGAAACGTGGGTAGGCCAATGTTGCCAAATGGAAATGGTAATTTCATGCTAGATTTTGCTCCATAAAGTGCTAAAAAATTCACATCATACACAACAATGCCACCCAGCCAATTTCAACCAATTGCTCTCTTTTTGGATTCAAACATGCTTCTAACATACATTACTTGTACATTTGATTAACTGGGCTGTTGATTTTAAATTCCCATGATATGGAAGCCTTTTGTATCTCTTGCTATGATCTATCTGCTTGTGTGAAGGGTTTAAAACTTTTTCTTAGCTTTAGACAAAACATCTTCAATAAAATAGGCAGGGTAACTCAGCTTAGTAAATGTATTTTGAATATGAGAAATTTCATTATGTAAATATTATGGGTCACAATCTTTTAAGAGTCCTCACAACCATGTTGACAATGATATTTTTCTGAATGCTAAGATAAGAACAAAAATGAACATATAATTCTGCATTAGTCAACTTTTGGTAAACTGAGAATTCAAACTTCTTTGTGTTTAGACTGTGAGACACTAGGACATCCAAAAAAGGTAATTTGTGCCCCGATTCCTTTTCATATGTGAACTTGATTTGTTGTATCTGACTTAACAAAATCTACTAGTTCACTGAGTAAATTGTCATCATGACCAAAAAGAATGAAAATATCATCCACATAGCAGACCCAAAATATTGGTTTAAACCGAGACAGGCAAGAACTCCATACATGTATTAGCCAAAGCCTGTGAAATGTGGGATCCCATTGCTACTCCAGATCTTTGTTCATATGCATCACCACTGAATTTGAAAAGAGTGGAATCTACCAACATTTTGGGTCTACTATGTCAATGATATTTTCATTCTTTTGAGTCATGATGACAATTTATTCAGTGAACCAGCAGAATTTGTTAACAGTCAGATACAACACATCAATTCATATATGAAAAATAATCACAGCGAAAATTACCTTTTTTGGATGCTAGTGTTTCACTATTCAAACAATGAAATTTGAATTCTCAGACTAACGAAAGCTGACTAATACAGAATTATATGTTCATTTTTATTCTTATCATAGCATTTAGAAAAAGAAAAATATCATTGTTAACATGGTTGTCAGGGCTCTAATAGTTTGTGACCCACAATATTTACATAATGAAACTGCTCATATTCAAAATACTTTTAGTAAGCCGAGTTACCCTGCCCATTTTATTGAAGATGCTTTATCTAAGGCAAAGAAAATGTGTTACAACCCTCATACAAGCAGGTAGATCATAACAAAAGATACATAATGCTTCCATATCATATGAATTTAAAATCAACAGCCCAGTTAATCGATAGTACAGGTAATGTTAAAGCAGCTTTCAAATATGAAAATTCAATCAAATCCAAATTCAACAAGAATAATAGCCGCAGGATTGGTAGCAATGATAATCACAAGAGAGACACAGGAGCATATTCTATTAAATGCAAACTTAGTAATTTATTTTATTTTGGGGAGACAGGTAGGGGGAAGGACATAAGATTACAAAAACATAAAAAAACAGTTAAGGACTTCACTCAAAACAGTGCTATTGCTAAACATCGTTGGGAGAATAATCACGGAATGAATTGGGAGGGAGCTCAAAACTATATATAGGAGTAGTAAGCAGGTCATATAATAGTAGAGTGGGCTTTGATAAGTATTTGTAACACATTTGATGGCAATAAAGCCTTTGTGCAGGAGGAAAGACACATAGACAGGTTAGTCTCATTTCATAAATTTGAATTTCAAGCAGTTTCTCAAAGCCCCTGATACTGTCTCTCCCTAATCTTTCTGCACACAGGCTATCAAAGTGGCAGTTGTCACAGAAACAATAGGCATCAATGCTGATAGATGTTCACCATCCAGGATTCACCTAGTCACTAGGAATGAGCACCTTAGGATTGACGGACAGCCGTTGTGTTGAGAAGATCCCAACATTTGGCTCACAGGTGCAGTGAAACAGACATTACATGATGGCTATATTCAAGGTGAAAGTTGTTCGATGGTTTCCTGGACTGTCACATAAAATGTTTCAATGTCTTTTTAAAAAAACAAGTAATTTTGTTCATTTGGCTGAAGAGGACCGGTGTGCTCCCTGTTTTCTAACCTTTTTTGTATTTTGAAAAATAAAGTCTCATATACATTATTGAGGCTTTTAACTTGATTCATATGTATGCTTCAATAATTAATTAGGAAGGAAAATGAGGTGCTGAATATCCAAGTGTGTCTGCACATGCCTAGATGATACAGCTAGACTAATTTACGACTGACCCACTACCAAGTTTCTAATAGCTCAGTTTTTTGGGTCTGAAAATATAAACATTTATATTTAAACATTTACATATGAGACATAGAAACCTATAATGCTGATGCCAGAACTGAGGGGGAATGATGTGAGATACAAAGAATCCTGACCACCCTTCCACATGAGTAAAGCACAACATCTGTGCCTACCAGCCCAAAGGTTCCCAGTAGCTGCCTTCACTATTTTTTATCACTTCTCTAACTGCCAGGGTGATAATGGTCACTGCCACAGCTCTGGCTAGGTGAGGATTTGGAGTGTAGGTGTAACTTCACAACGCCTCGTGTAATCTGACGATGCACTTAGGCATGCACAGAAACTGTATTTGGAAAATCTAAAGAAAGCAAACAGCACCTGCTTCAGCCTCGGATGTACTTGAATTGATAGGAAGTCTCTTCATTACTCAAAGATCCATATGTTTTCTCCTAGAAATCTTAATCCACAATGACTGATATGGTAACAGAAATGCCAATTTACAATGCTTTAACTGATGGGACTGGTAAAGAATGCCATTATAAATGACCTAAGGCAATCTATTCAAATGTCACTTATGAATTTTTTCTAACTTTTTAAAGGATTGCTGAGAATTGGTAACTTTCTTGGGAGCTTCTGCTTCGCAGCAACAAAAAATGCAGCAAATTGCTAGTTGAACCTTCCATAGAGTAATAGCAATATGACAAGATGGGACTTTCCTCTTAGTGCTCTAAGATTTGGCCGCTGTTATAGAACACGTAATTTCTAATTATAAAAATCATACAACTATTAAACAGATTAGCTATACAGCATACACAACCTAGAGATATAAAAAGAGATCATCTACATTGCTGGATTTTAAAAATCTAACTACAATACACTTGCACCCAAACTTCACAGACAGTTCAGGGGTCTAGCCTACTGATAAGTAATGAAATCTGCTGAGTCAGGAGAGCCCACAAGAATGGGCTAGACAATTATGTGGAAATCTATTTCATTCTTTCTTCCCTCTTGTTATGTAGTGTTAAATCATTGCAAAGTTTTGAGATACACTAGCTATATAAAGAAACACTGAAAAAAGCTGACTCTTAAAATGATGAAAAAAGTTACGACTACTGATGACACTTGTTCAAGAAGCCTGCAACCTTGAAAAAAGAACTTGACAACTGCCAAGTACCTACTGACTGCAGAAATATTAAAAATTTTTAAGTGATTTGTTTTTCCTAACATACAAACCTTAGGTCATTACATAGGGGATTTACTTTCAGCACAAGCTGGAACCGGCCGTTTAACTAAAAACAAGGTGGATATTGGTAGTTGGCTACAGATGAAAGGAGAGGAATCCCTCCCATCCAGTTGGTATGTACGTATTTGCTTTTCCTTTTGGCCCAGTAAGCAGTATGAGGGGTGGCTAGAGGTGGGCCATTTATGTAAAGATCTCTGGTTTGTATGTTACAAAAAATACAAATTACTTTAAAATTTGTCATTTGTTTCTACACATACAAATTTTCAGTCTTTATATATGAAAGACTTACTTCTTGGTGGGAGGATTCTCATAAAATCTCTGAACTAACTGGTAGCTTGCTTCACCCAGGGGCTTGCTCCTAATCATGTAAGAGCAAAGGAAGGAAACCCATGCTTCTGATCTATTGGACATGTGTGGTGTTCAACTGTCAGACTTCTGGGCCTTTTGAATAAATGGAATGTAATGTCACTGATACGAAGACAGGCTTGGATGAACCCATACTGTTGGGGACAATAAAGCTGAAGATAACCAACAGATCTGTTAGTTGTCAGTCCCTCTCTCCCCTTGCTATACAGTGGGTAGGGTTTGCATCTATTAATCCAAAGAGAGTTAGATTATAGACAGGATAACTCAGTCATCTACAAAACCAGCATGCATGCTGTCCAGTATATGACATCTTGCTAATTGTCCCTTAGGCTATAAAAGAGAGGGTAGGCGGCCAGTTCCACACACAACCCCTCTTTTGCAGCCGTACACCTTGGGTGAGACGCAACCTGTCTTGAAGAGCTAGGTGAGCTATATGACTGCTGAGCAGCCACCACAAAACCCAAAGAAAAATATTCCCATTCTTACTTCCTACAAGGCAGGGTCTTCCTGAATGCTATGGGTAGACCGATGCCCCTGACCCTATGAAATCTCACCTGAAACGTATTGTTATTCACCACATCAGCTGTGGGGTACATCTGTTTGATCATTACCTAAAGTCAAAAGAAATTTCTGCCACTTCCATCCTTCTCTCCTGTGCTTTCTTCATGGGCCATGTTTCACAACTATACATCAACACAGGTCTGACAATGCACTTGTACATTTTCCCCTTCAGCTTTACGTTAAATCTTTTGTCACATAGCACACCTGATGTTTTCCTCCAATTGCACCAAGCTGATTGTATTCTGTGGTTCACTTCCTCCTCCATCACTCCACAATCAGTAACACACGACCCAAGGTACTTAAAGGATGTAACTCTTTACTTCTTCCTGCTCTAAGTTGATGCTTACCCCTTGGTCTCCTCCATTCATCCACATATATATCAACTGCCTTCATTCAAGATGGGGTGGTGGGTCAAAAATGGCTGCCGATTGCTGAGCTAGGGCAACTTTATAAGATAGATATGAACATACCTGTTTACAATCCTTCAAAACCAAGTTGGTAAAAACAAGACAAATCTCTCTAGAGGTGACAGAACTAGGTTTATCAAAGTAAGACAAGTACCCTAGGGGCTTCATAAAGAGCTATCGCTCCTTCCGACTCATGTTTCATCTGGTGCAGTAAATGAGAGATCATACTATGAATATGTTCAGTAACGAAAAGTGCTTTGATAGATTGACATAATAATTTTATGAGCACTTCTGCCTCACTATTAGGGCAAAACACCTTGCCTTTTTCAACAGCCCATTGCTTCATTGGCTCAGGTAACTTGAAAAAACTTGTTTCCTGAACATAGAAAGGGATGAAGGTCTGGCATCATACCCATATCATAAAACTGGAAACTGAAGCAGTTGTATTCCAAGAACACACTTTAAGAGATAACACTTGAATATGAGATTGCCTCTTAAATGTCCCTTAGCTGAAACTGATAACAAACTTATTCACCTGAACTGAGGCCGAGGTAAAACAATCAACAGGTTCATCCTCAGTAAAAAGGTGAGGGTAATGCAAAGTAATAAGATGTACAGTATCATATGCTTAAAGACCAACAAAGAACTGAATTGGGGTCAAAATCTGTCAAGTCTAAAGGAAGAACCAAGGTGGCATAAATTGGGAACTGCACAGACTAAGATGGTCACGTGGCATGCACCCGAGTGTGATGTAATTGAGACTACTAGCAATGATGTCACAGGAAGCACCTGGAAAGATGTGAGCTAACTTTTATAGCAGGGAAGATTCATCCCAAATAATTATCACAAAATCAGTTGTAAACAGAGAATAAAAAATATTTGCCAACTTTTCCTCTAGTTTTTATGTGCAATTAGTTGACCACCCTAGCGCTGCCCGAGAAATCTCTGAATGGCAACTGATAAACTCTCTCTCTCTCCAACTCTACCCCTCCCTCACTCTTTCCCTCTCTCTCTCCTCCCTAACACCCCCCTACTCTCTCTCTCTCTCTCTCTCTCTCTCTCTCTCTCTCTCTCTCTCTCACACACACACACTTCATCTCCCTTTTCTGAAAAGATAACTGCTTCACTTACATTGTCCAGCATTTTTGCCATTTTATATTTCACCCCTTCTCAACCCCATTTCCTATTGGGGCATCAGAAGTGTCACTATTCATCTCAGCGACCTCAAAAACTATGGCTTAGACACTTATATCTTTCATTTTTAAGATTTTATCTTTCACCCCTTCTCATCCCCTTCCTACTGGGGCTGAACTTGGACTTAAAGGTCATCGGGAACGTCACTATTCATCTCAGCGACCTCGAAAACTATATTAGGTCATTGTGCGAAGTTTGAATACAGTGAATGAGTCATGTGGGCTATTCATTAGGCAGCCATGAAAAAATGAGTGTAGTCAATTTGTTTGAAGATGGGATGATGTTGCAAAAAGATTTACAAATCTCTATTGCATTTTCCTTAAACATTTATTCCAAATTCATCAATGCCTCCAATGCCATGTAAAACAAAGGGACTGGTATTCTGCTACTCATCTTTCTAGCACTTTCACTCCCACATATCTCTATTCTTCTCCTGTCTCATACCTCTCATAGTTCTCATGAGTAAGCTGAAATAATTATTTTCAAAAATGGAATTTTCATTATAAAATAAAAATTTTATTGCATACTTACTGAACAATTATACAGCTGTAGGTTTCCTACAAATGGCAGACAATAGATTCAAATATTAAGCGGTGGCGCCGCTATCGCTGATATAGGTGACGTCATCTCCCTCCAATCGAGGGAGCTACAGGTACAACTGCCTAGGTAACATCAATTTGTTCTGCCCAGCCATCCACCTGTGAGGAGGAGGGAGGGCTTTAATTAATAATTGTTCGGTAAGTATGCAATAAAATTTTATTTTATAAAGAAAATTCCATTTTTATTGCAGTGTCTTACCGAACAATTATACGGCTGATTACCCATTGCAAGGATGGGGGTTGTGGATGTAAGCTTAATTCAAAAATAATTATGACTCTTGAAAAAAGACCCAAAAGCACTGTTAGTGCCTTTTGTACCTTACCTTGTAAGAAAGCTACTGCAGGAGAATACTGACTCTGGTCGGTGCTCATCTTACGTAGTAGAAAGTTTGGAGTATGACCGATGGGTCCCCCTATATGGAGTGGAATATCCTTGTAGTCCTGGTGTTCACCGCTGACTTAACGAAGATACAATAAAATATTGCCCTTGCCCTGGGCTAAGACCAGAAATAACCAACATGAAAACATAACTGTCACCTACACCAAAATAAAAACCTTCACCCACCAAAACTAAAACTAAAATGACTGGTGAGTACTCCAGGTACATTGTACCCCAAGACTTCCCTTTAACTCGTCAACCTTGTTAAAAGGCGAAACATGGGCTAAAAGAGGGAACAACCCCCTATGTCATTTCCCCCAACACCATACCAGCTACCGAAATAGACTGAGAGACTTACAATCTTCGAACACTGTCTCGATTTTCTTTTAAATAATGAGTAACGAACACAGATTTAGACCTCCAAAAGGTACTCTGGAGGATAGTGGATAGCGACAGGTTGTGTTGAAAAACGAGGGAAGTCGCTACCGCTCGAACTTCGTGTGCTTTCACTCTCAGTAAAGGAAACACTGCATCGTTAATTCTCTCAGAATAAAGGAGATAGCAATTTTTGAGAGAGGGCGAGAGGGATTTTTAACAGAGCACCATAAACGATTCGACTGACCTCTAATATTCTCTGTTCTGTGGAGGTACTATCTTAAATGCCTGCACAGGGCATAAGAGCCTTTCTTCTTCTTCCTGGCTTATCAAGTCTGTCAGGTTCTTGAGAAAAAAGTTATGTGGCCAAGGATTAGAAGGGTTCTCGTTTTTCGCGAGAAAATTGAGCTCCACGGAACAAACTGCAGCGCCTTGAGAAAATCCCACCTTTTTGTCCATTGCGTGTAGCTTGCTAACTCATCTAGCTGATGCTAATGCGACTAAAAATAATGTCTTCTTGGTGAGATTCCTCATAGACGAAGAAAGTAGCGGCTCAAAGGGAAGACCTAAAAGCCATTTAAGTACTATATCGTGATTCCATGCTATCGAGTCCTTTGACGATGTCTCAGTCTCGAACGATTTAATTAGATTGGAAAGATCACTATTCGTGGATAGGTCTAATCCTATGTGTTTAAAAACTGAAGACAGCATCGCTCTGTATCCCCTAATAGTCGAAGGCGATAAACACTTAACGTCCCTTAAGAATAGAAGGAAATTCGCTATTTCGTTCACAGATGTTTCAAAAGAAGAGACTTTAGTTTATTTACACCATTTTTTGAAACACTCCATATTTAGACTGGTATAGTCTGTTAGAAGAATCTCTTCTGCAGTTTGCGATAGCTTCTGGAGTTTGTTTCAAAAAAACTTTTGCTCTGACGATACTCCTGACAGTCTGAATCCTGTCAGTGCCAGAGCGGATCATCCTTGGTGGAATCTTGCGAAGTGTGGTTGTTTGAGTAGACATCTCTTTAACGGAAGAAGCCTGGGGAAATCTACGAGCAAGTCGAGGAGATCTGGGAACCATTCCTTCCTTGGCCAGAACGGAGCAACTAGTGTCAGTGAAACTTTTTTGTGAAATGACACATTGTTTAAGCACCATGCAAGAGGTCCGGGACTAGAGAGCAGAACAGTGGAAGGCGGTTGTTCCTCGAAGTTGCATATAGGTCTATCATCGGCTTTCCCCAAAGCTTCCATAGGTCTAGGCAGACCTTGGTATCGAGAGTCCATTCCAACAGCAGTACTTGGTGACATCTACTTATTTCGTCTGCCAACACGTTCATTTTCCCTTGAACAAATCGAGGGATCAACGAAACTTGAAATTTTTCTGCCAACAAAAGCAGATCTTTTGCAAGTTTGTAGAGGGTAAAGGAGTGCATTTCCCCTTGTTTCCTGATGCAGGAAAGTGCTGTGGAGTTGTCTCCATGAACTGCTACCACCTGTCCTGTCACGAGATGAGAGAACGCCTGACGTCCCAGGTATATTGCTAATAGCTCCTCACGTTGATATGAAGAGCGCGCTGAGTTTCTGACCATTTCCCTGACGCTTCGTTCTTTCAACAGGGCTCCCCAACCTGTGTTGGATGCATCTAAAGAACTGAAGAGTTGGGTGGAGTGGACGAAGCGAAAGACCCTCTACCAGTCTTGGTTTTGAAGGCCACCACGCTAAGTCCTCCTGGATTTCATCTGTAATCGAGAATACTGTCGAGTCCAATTGAGTCTTCCTGCACCATGATGCCTTCAGGAAGAACTGTAGGGGCCTCATGTGCAGCCTTCCGAGTTTGACAAACTGTTCCACCAAAGCTAGTGTTCCTAACAGACTGGTCCAATGGTTGGCGGAACAGGAATTGTGGTTCGGGAAGTCCTGGACTACTTCCAGACACGACTGGACTCTCTTTGGGGATAGAAAAGCCCGAAAAACTCAAGAGTTCAGTCATCCCCAAATAGAGAATGCTCTGAGTCAGAATTAGCTGAGATTTCTCCTTGTTTATAAGAAGACCTATCGAGTGAGTTAATGAAAGAGTCCACTTGAGATCCTTCATACAGTGATTTTCCGAAGAGGAGCAGAGAAGCCAGTCGTCTAGGTAGAGTGACACTCTGATACTCAGGAGGTGTAACCACTTCCCCAGGGGAGTCAGCACTCGCGTAAATACTAGCGGTGCTGTCGAGAGGCCGAAGCAAAGAGCTCGAAACTGGTAGGTCTTGCCCATGAACACAAATTGAAGGTACTTCCTGGAGTCCTGGTGAATTAAGATGTGAAAGTATGCGTCCTGCATATCCAAGGATACCATCCAATCCCCTTGGCAAAGGGATTCCAACACCGAGTTGTTTCCATATAGAATTTGGTCTTCTGAACGAACAAGTTAAGTGCGCTTACATCCAGTATGGGCCTCCAGCCCCCTGATGACTTGGGGACTACAAAGAGACGGTTGTAAAACCCTGGGGATGGTCTGTTGCTTATCTCCTCTATGACCGCCTTCTGCACAAGTCTCTCTCTCTCGAGTTAAGGCTACAAATTTCTCCGAGCCTGGAGAGTAGGCGGGCAATGCGATGGGAACATTGGATAGAGGCAGTGTCTTTGAGAGGAATGGAGTAACCGAACCGGAGAACTTGGATCACCCATTCCTCCCAGAAGAGGCTCAGTCTGCCCTCTACCAGAGTATGAAGGATTGAAGGATCACTTGGATGATTTGGTGTCAGGCTTGGTCGAGGACTTGGTCGGGTGTCGTAAGTTCGATCGAGGCCTGACGAAGTCTAGACCTGCCCCCTCGAAAGGGTTTCTTCTGCCAGCTAGATTCTGAGATGGTAGGAGTCACAGTCTATGGTTTAACATGCTTAGAAGACTGAACGAGCAAGTCATTAGTACACTTCTTTTCCAAAGTGGAAAGCATCTTGGCCACTGTTTCTTCAGGGAACAGATGATTCTTTTTGAGAGGAGAAAACAAATGGGCGGACTTCTGAGGTGAAGCGACTCCTCTTGAAACAAAAGAACACCAGAGCTGCCTTTTCTTGAGAGTTCCGAATGCAAAATGAGAGGCCAGCTCATCGCAACCAACCCAAACTGATGCCATGTCCTCCTGGAGAATAGGACAGTCCTCTATTTTTGTAGTGAGGGCTCCGATCATCCAATCAAAGAAGCTTATAATCTACAAAATCTTAAAAATATTCTTTACCAAATGATGTAATTCGGGTGACGTACAGAAAATTTTTGCTGCTGCATACGCGGACCTCCTATTTGCATCTACCAGGCCAGAGAAGTCCCCCTGGGAAGAGGCAGATACTCCCATGGAGGGGGCTTCTCTGGTTATGTAGGACCTATACCTCTTCTTAATAAGTTTCGACAGAGGATAGGCTAAAGTTGCTTTCCCGAGCTCTCTCTTGAACTGCAACCAGTCTTCTATATCACGAAGCGATCGTTTAGCCGCCTTAGAACCTTAGAAAGTACGAGCTTCGGGAGAAGAGGATCGAAATTCTTCCTCCTCATCAGGAAGATGGAAGCAGGCAACCTGGGAGCGGCTGTTACGAAGTAATCCGGGTACATGTCCAGAAGATAGAGTAAAAGCTCAGAATAGCACGAGAGAGGAATAGAGTCCGCTTCAAAGTCCTCCTCGTCATCCGAAGAGATAGGCGACAGAAAGGGTTCTTGATTCGACTCATTGTTCTTCAGACATTGTTTGCTTTCTTTCATCCAGTTCATCAGCTCCTGCAATTGTTGACATAGAGGAACTAATTCTCATCTTCTCGAGTTGAAGTCGTAGCAACTGGGGTTGTGGACTTTGACACGATCGACACTGGAGGTCTCGCACCAGTCGAATTATCTATCGCATGCGAAGTCGAAGGTAAACTTTTGACAGCTTGACGAGTCGAAGATCTTGACGAACTCAGAATCGGTTGTTCCACAATTGAGTCGAAGGCATCTGTCGCTGTCGTGAGAACCCGAGGCGAAGTCCAAGTAGCTACGCTACACGATGGGCGAGGGTTGTCTACTTCTCTGTTCCTCTTCACAGGGGGTGGAGAGAACACCTCTTCAGTCAAACGTCTCTTCAACGGATGTGAGGCTGAAGAATCACGCCACATATGACGTCTAACCGGCGACAAATCACTCGACTCTGTCGATAACTGATTACCAAACGACACATCTTTCCAATGGTGTTTGGTTGAATCCTGCTGTCGCACCACAGGATTGACGGAGGATGCGACTGTCTGTGGGCAAACCCTGATAGTCTCCCTTGGACCTCCAGTATGTCCTCTCCCCGAGGCAGGGGAACGGGACAGGGACCTTCGTCTAGGAGAACTATTGGGACAAAACAGCCACCCCCTCAGATTGCACTGCACTGACACTTTTCACTTCACTAGCAGTCTTTTCCAAGAAAGACTTTACAGATAAACCTAACTGCATAACAGCATTAGCTAATACATTAAATTATTTTTCAAATTTAGACTCGAAGCTGGCAATGGTGTCAGGAGAAACTCCACGGGAAGTTGGCAAGGGAATTACAGGTGCAGGAGTAGGAGGACTCAAGATTGGAGCCATAATAAGAGAAGAAGAAGGGATAGGAGCAGATGCTTCAATAGAAGAAGCAGAAGAAGCTATACTAGTCTTACTTTCAACTATGAGGGCTTCCTTCCTCTTCCTATCCTTAATTACCTTCCCTGAGTGAGAAACAAACACTTTCCACTGTTGTTCACTCCAATCCTTGCATTCATCACAGGTAGACTCTCTAGAGCACTCACAACCCCTACACTTAATGCACTTAGTGTGCGAATCATATATATTGGTTTAACTAACCTAGTTTTGCACCCTCTGGCGCAAAACCTAACTCCTGAAGGACTAGAGTCCGACATGATGGTAAAGTCACAAAATTGCAGAATAGAAATTCAGCTAACTAGCTTCAATCCCTTCCCAACAAATAAAGAAAATGTCTGCACTGACCAACGATGTTCACCAGAAGCCGGTAGAGAACGAATTGATGTTACCCAGGCCGTTGTACCTGTAGCTCCCTCGAGTGGAGGGAGATGACGTCACCTACATCAGCAATGGCAGCACCACCGCGGAAGTTTTGAATCTATTGTCTGTCATTCATAGGGAACCTACAGCTGTATAATTGTTTGGTAAGACATTGCAATAAAAAGTATGTTTAGTTCCCAGCTAACTTCTATGCATTGTTCTGAGTTTAATCTTGAAACATACTAAAAAAAGTTAATTTATTCAGCCTGAAAATTAGAGCAAAACCTGAATTACAGAGTGAACAGTAAGTTTACAATGCACTCAAAGAAAATTACTCTTACATTCATAAGCAATAAATTGCATCTCAATGTTTTACAACAGGAATTTTTAGAACACAGCTGGCCTGCAACGCCCCCCTCCACAACACTCTCAAAGTGTAAAAATGATTATTGATATCAAAATATTCTACAACATTGGGTTATAACCTTAAATGTACTAAGAACAGTAAACAGAAACTAGTACTCACTCTAATGCGTGGTTCTACTTCTAAACAGTATGGTTGATTTTGGTACTGCTGAATTTCTCCTGTGATTTCTGCAACTTTCCGTCTCTTGGAAAAGTTAATTAAACCCTCAGCAGCCTTTGGGAGGAAGTCAGGGTTTCCTTCTTCGATGTGCAATATATTGGTCAGGTACATACCTACAAATAAAAAATAAAAGTGGAGACCCAGCTAAGATACAACAGAACAATATGATTTAATGACAAATTTTTTTACTAATTTCTATTTTTCATAGCCAACAAACCTGAGGTCTTAACATTAGGATAAATCTTCTAGAGATAGATGAAACTGGCTAAAAACAATAAAAAATTGTAAATGCAAGTAATCTTTGGTATCTGGCATTAGTCTTTCTTGTAACCCAGGATGAAACATAAGAGGGCTGGCTAGAGGTAGGCAGTCTATTTTAAGACCTCAGGTTTGTTAGCTATGAAAAATACAAATTAATTGAAAATTTGTTATTCATCCATATGCCGAGCAAACCTTCAGTCTTAACATTAGGATACACTCACACTTGGAGGGAGGTATGAGAATCCTGAACAGACTGGAGGTTTGACACACCTGATCACTCTTCTTAGTAATGAGGATTCTAAAGAAGAGGACTTAATCCTTTCCCTCACTCCCTCCTCCACACTATCATCTTAGGCTAGATACAAACTGTCATGCAAGGAGGCACTGGATGAGCTACACTTGTTGATCAGCCACCACTGCACCCAATGGAAAATTGTTCAAGGACCTGTGGGCAACATCCTTCAAGAGAAGAATGTTAGAAGTGGTTTGATGCATTCAGGAACCAGCATTCAAAATTCTATGAACAGATAGGTTCTCCTTAAATGCTGGGGAGGAAACTATTCCTCTGATGTCATGTGCTTCTGCATGCACAGTATTGGTAACAGAACTTAACAATGAGGAGTAGGCTTGCCCAATCACCTCATGTAGTTGAACTAAAGGGTAGTATTTGAGGACACCTGTTTCTTGGCCTGACCTGTGTTAACAAAAAGTCTATGACACCTAGGCTCTAGGTGACTAGTCCTTTAGATGATAACGCAATGCTCTAGTGGGGAAAAGAAGTCACTCTTGAAGGTTGCTGATAAAAACTTCATACAGGAAGGAACCGAGGAGGAGGCAAATTTGCCGTGGTGAACCAAGGGAATTTGGGTCTTAGTCACGAATTCCAGGATAAATTTGAAAGCTACCGACCCTAACCCTTGTGTGTTTATATCATAATACTGACCATGGAGCTCTCCAACTCTTTCCAAGGAAGCCAAGGTCACAAGGAAAACTGTTTCCCAAGTCAGTTCCCTGTAAGACAATTGACACATGGGCTCACAATGAGCTTGTTAGAGACTACTCGGTACAGTCACCTCTCAATGAACACATTTAATTAACACGTTTTCGATTGAACGGGAGCTACAAAATATTTTAAAATGTTAAAAAAATGCGAACATTTTGATGTAACGCAAATTGGCGGCCGAGCATTTTCAAATCACCCGCACATCAGCACTGCAGATGACGGCCATCGACATAAACAAAGACAGCACAGTATGCAATTATTAATAAAGGGAAAAACTTGGTTTTTTATTAATAAAGTGAAAGATTTTGTTTATTTATTAATAAAGGAAAAAAAAATTCAACATGATCGAGAATCAGCTTTGTTCCGACATCGGCATAATTGAGCGATGTCATGCTGCTGATGGTTCCATATAATTACACACGTAGTGAATAATATGCATCTTTTCCATGAACCTTTTAAAAAGTTATACATTACTGTATCCAATAATATAGTATGTACTATTCTCATATTATTGTGTTATAAAATAATAACATGTTTTGGTTTGGAAATCAGCTGATAGCGAATAAGAGTTTATTTCACCGTATTTATCTCTGTTCTGTGCTAATTTTCTTGCTTCTAGTTAGCATAAACATATATCCAGATACTTTACTTATTTGAGACAAGGTAATTTTTTGTATTACAACAAATTTTTAAGTTGAAATATGGCTTGAATAAGTCTCATTGTGAACTAAATTATTTTTTTTGTAAACAGATTGCGTTGGGAGCACGTTTATTGCATAAAAAAAAAAAAAGTCAGTTTGCTATTTTCACTTGATTTCATCGTAATACGAGCTTTACATTATTTAACACTTATTTGCGTGAATACAACAGTAAAATTTGTTGTTTCAAGCCCAGTAGTTTTGATTAAAATGATTTCTCTCAATTCAATTTTATCTGCAGTTGTATTTCATGGCATCCCTTTACTGGCATTTTATCCTTGTTGCAGATGCATGATAACAGTCATTAGCAGCTTGAAAAGTTTTCTCAGCTTCAGCTACAACTTAGTTTAAATTCAACACCATATTTCCTTGTTGACCTTTGATCTATACCAAATAAAGTTACTATATAAAAATATATCAGTCATATTCTACATAACGTCATTTATAACATACGGTAATAGTTTACTATCATACGATGGTTGAAATACACCAAACAGATGTCGCTGTTATCCAATTTGGTTGTACTTAGCAAAAAAGCAGAGTTCCCCAAGTCCAGGAACATAATCCCTCTTATATCTGTTATTTCATATAGGGAAAAATGTTTAAACTCGTTTTTAACTAAGACGAGCTCTCCAGGAACATAAACCTCACATTAATTGAGAGGTGACTGTACCAGAGTAAGGTACCACGTAGGAGGTTTGAGTTCCCTAGGTGAACACAACTGCTCAAAGCTCTTGAACCACATAAAAGAATTCCCAGGCTGAAGTGATATCCTAATCTTTCAGACAAAGAACTAATCATATGGCAGCCTTGTGACCCTTGACAGCAAAAGCATAAAAAACTTCCTCTGTTCTGAGAAAGGTCCAAAAGAAAGGTATCTACTAAACAGAAACTCTGAGTGGAGAGAAAAGAATTTGCACTGTAGACAGAGGAGATGTCCTCGCACTGCCAAAGGAACATGCATTTCCATGCCCTATGAAGAGATCCCCTATAATGACATGAGTTCAGTATATTACTCAACAGAGAAGATGTCCTACTTTTCATAGTTAACCCTGCAGTCTTAAAGTAAAGATAAATTCTAGCACCAGCTGGAAACTGGTAAAAAGCATATAAAATTGTAGAACAAGGAATTGGTGGCAATGGGGTTCAGCCAATGGGATGAGAGAAGAGGTATCTGCCGACCTCCTCTTACCCATGATGCCATGGTGTCTGAAGTTTTTTCTTCACCAACTTACTAGTAGGATGTGCCATTGACCTTCCTAACGAAGCCAGTGTTTGCCACTTCCCTTTTGCCCATGTTTTCTCTGGTTTGATTGTTTGTTTTGTAAAACAGTGCTACACTGTGTTTGTGCTTGTTTTACTTTAAGAAATGCAAACCCAAAACTCCTCTTAGCCACCCAATTATAAGCTTCAAAGAAAATGTCCTGGGGTTGGTAACTACCCTTGCTCTCACTCATTTTCTTGGATTGGTTGAGACACCCTCATTCAGAATAAGGATCAGTAACATTACAAGAGCTAATACTTGTAATGTTACTGATCCTTATTCTGAATGTCATTCTTGGACTCCTGAGCAGTGGAGGGGTTTTGCCAAAATGAGGCAACATAGGAGGAAGTTGGAGACACCATTTTGAGAGGGGTTTTCTCCTCCTTCAATGGCAGCTTCTCAGGCTACTTCTTGTTTCACCTCTTCCTTGTCCAAGCTTCCTCCAGCTGCTTCATCTTCCATGAAGATTTTACCCCTTCCCATTCTTCCCTGCTTTGCCATTGGAAGTTTCTGTACAAAGTTTTCATAGTCTCAGAAGTCCTGTCAGTTCACATCCCCATAGGTGTTTGTCTATCACTCATTCTCGTTCATCCTCTCTCAGGACAGTTAGTGATTGTCACTCCAGTTCTCGAAGCCATGTTTTGAGACACGTCCACGAAGGGAAGCACATGCATGAAGTTACTCCAGATAGGTTGGCCTTACAGCCTTGTCCTTTGTCATCGCATTATCTTTCATTTGCAATCTCCTAGGAGAGACCATGATCGCCATTCCAGTTTGGTCAGCCATAGACATGTTGCTAGCCCTGCAAAGCTGTGTAATAATACAAATCCGTTACATAGAAATTGGAGGTCTACCTCTTGTTCCTTTGAATGGGATGATTCCCATAACCTACCTTCATCATCAGCCATCATTCATGCCCCCTATAAGGTGTTATCCTTGGTCAGAAGGTAGAAGACTTAGAAAACCAGAAGCTTATTACGTATTACATAAATCGAGGCTGTTGAGCTCATTTGTGAGTAGAACAATCTTTCTAAAGGTAGCTACAATGGCTTCTTCAGATTTCCCAACAGGTACAGTGGTACCTCCGGATACGAAATCAATCCGTTCCGAGGCGGCCTTTGTAACCTGAGTTTTTCGTATCTTGAACCGCATTTTACATGGAAATTGCCTAATTCGTTCCAAGCCCTAAAAAACACCCCAGTAAATTTTATAATAAAGCTAAATTGACCAATAAACAATGAAATACTGCAACAATTTTGACCATTCAATACCTAACTTAAACTACATATACTACTAATATGTACTACATACCTGTAAATAAAGTGTATTAGTGTACATGGTATACAAGAAATACTGTACGTACATACGTACGTATGTAGTAAAATGTGGAACCTTACCTTTCGAGTGAGGCTATCTCCAAAAGTGGCGACAGAGGAGGAGGACAAATGGTAGAAAATTTGAACACTTAACTTTACGGAACAATTAAAAAATGTCAGGAAACATTAACACTATTCTTTACGAAACACATTGACAAATGGCACAAAACGTTAACACTTAACTTTACAAAACTCTTAAAATTAAATTTTTTTTTCTTTTTTTGATTTTTTACTTTTTTATATGTTACGTTTTTTTTTTATACAAAATTTCAATTTCTTTACCACTTTCAACTTTGTTTTTTCGTAGTATCACTTTGATCTTCCTGTTTGCTTACTCCTACTAAAGGCCTCTTTAAAAAATAACTATCCAAGGAAGATTGCTTCTGCCTGCTTTTCACAATGTTCCTGAAACGACTTGGGCCAACGTCATCGAACTGCGCAAGCATACAACCTGTGGAAGCCTTTTCGGGGTGTCTTTTCTACAAATGATTGCACCTTATGAAAAGCAGCTAGAGCATCCTTAATTTCTCCCATAGTCATAGGGTTGTCCTCCTCGTCCTTGCCGCTGCTAGAGAACTCTTCTTGAACGATGTTATGTTGCATGGCCTCCAACTCCTTCAGGTCATCCGTCGTAAGCTCCTCTTGGTGCTCCTCGAGAAGGTCATTGATGTCGTCCTCATCGACGACCAGCCCCATGGACTTACCGAGTGCAACGATCTCGTCAAGATCTGGTTGCGAAACAGTTTCAGGATCGTCAACTGTTTCTGAATCTTCACCAGCTTCGCCCACGTCGAATCCCTCAAAGTCTCAGGCGGATACGGCATCAGGCCAGAGTTTCCTCCATGAAGAATTCAAGGTTCGCCTCGAAACCTCCTGGCAAGCTTGATCGATGAGTCGGATCCATAGACGATGTCGAAATGCTCCTTCCAAAATTCGCGCAAGGTGAAGTTTGTGGTATCGGTAATGTCGAAACATCTCTTGAAAAGATGTTTCGTATACAGCTTCTTGAAGTTTGATATCGCTTGCTGGCCATGGGCTGGAGGAGAGGGGTGGTGTTAGGCAGAAGATAAAGAACCTTGATGAAAGAATACTCCGCTAGGATGGCTTCCTCGAAGCTAGGAGGGTGAGCACGGGCATTGTCCAACAACAGCAGACATTTCAGAGGGAGGCGCTTCTCTTCCAAGAATTTCTTCACTGTCGGGCTGAGACACAGATTTACCCACTTGGTGGACAAAAGTCTCATTACCCAGGCTTTTGTATTAGCCCTCCACATCACTGGAAGCTTCTCCTTTAGCACTTTGTGGGCCTTGAAGGCTCGAAGAGTCTCCGAATGATAGACAAGTAGGGGCTTCACCTTGCAACACCCACTTGCGTTTGAACAAAGTGCGAGCGTAAGCCTGTCTTTCATAGGCTTATGCCCGGGGAGCTGCTTTTCTTCCTCCATGATGTACGTCCGACGAGGCATTTATTTCCAAAAAAAGTGTCTCATCACAGTTGAAGACTTGCTGAGAACTGTAGCCTTCATTGATCGTCATCTCGTCGAACGTCTTAATAAAGGCTTCGGCCGCTTTCGTGTCCGAGCTGGCCGCCTCGCCGTGCTGCACCACCGAATGGATGCCAGTTCGTTTCCGGAATTTTTCAAACCACCCATGAGAAGCCTTGAAGTCTGGGGTTGGCGTCGATGTCCCTTCTCCTCTGTCGTCTTCGGCCTGGGCAATCAAATCGACGAAAATAGCGCTGGCCTTCTGGCAGATTGCCGTCTTGGTTATCGTATCGCCAGTGATTTCTTTGTATTTCATCCATACAAGAAGCAGCCTCCCCATCTCATCGTGCACGTGACTCCTCTTGTTGGACAAAATAGTCACGCTTTTAGAAGGTGTTGCTACTTTGATGGCTTCCTTTTGTTTAAGGATGGTGCCTATCGTTGACGGATTTCGGCCGTATTCCTTAGCGCTCACACTCAACCGCATGCCAGCTTCATACTTCTTGATAATCTCCACTTTTGTCTCCATAGAAAGCATCCTCTTCTTACCGTGAACTTCAGCAACTTTCTTGGGACCCACGACTATACTGTACGTAATTAAGTTATGTAGTATACTAACTAAGTTCTCACACAACACGATAAAGTAATACAACGAAATCACTAACAAGAATTTACGTTAACAAACGACATCGTATATGTGAACGAATGAATTCCGCATGTGTATGATAACACTGGTGCAAAGCAGTGGCCGAAGAAGAATGCCTTTACGTAGAGCAGGATCTTATGGCGGTGACTAGCATCAGGAACCAATGGGAGAGTGGGAGGATGGTGGTGAGTCTACTCAGTTGGCAGCGCGCGAGTTTTAAAATTGTTCTCGGCGGTACGGGTAAATCTCGGGACTTTACAGCAACAACCTTTCATAACCTGAATTATTTTCGCATGTAGAGCCAAAATAATCTTTGTATTTGCTTTCATAACTTGAATTTCTCGTAACCTAGGACTTTCGTATGTCAAGGTACCACGGTGTTGAAGCTTTGTTTGGTTCTTTGAAGCGATTCAAAGACTTTTATAGAGTTGCCATGCTCAAATCATGCTGAGTTTGTTCTGAGTCATGTTATTTCTCCCATATGTGGGCATGATAATTCTCTTCCATTGAGTAGGTCACTCAAGCTTCCACCTTTACCACTTCCTCGGCATAACCAGTTTTATACAGGCCCTAATGTGGCTCTGCCATCTAGACAAGTGAACCCAGACCTGGTTCGTTTATGTCCAGGGTTATCTTTGGCTCATGTTAGGAGGCTAATACCTTGGCATCAACCACCTCTTCTGTTTTCCAGATTGTCTCTTGGTTGGTTTTATGGTCCACAACAGTGGTAAAAAACTCCTCCACTGCAGTGGACAATACAGAAGAGAGGGCCCCTTTCATTAGACTTGCAGTCTGGAGGTAGGCAATTTCTTTCCTGACCCATTCAAATGCTAACATTTGGGTCAACTTACTGTTAACAAGAAGAGGCGCAACCCTCTCAAAAGTTTCAAGGTTAGTTAGCTCCCCATCTCTCTTTCCTATGAAGCAACTTGACATTGGTATAGACAGATGTTGGGCAGAAAATAATGACCAACTAGATCACCAAGAGTTGTCAAAATCTGCTGGTCATTCTTGCCCTAGCTCATCAAACCCTAGACCTCAACCTTCTGCTGGCAAAGAAGGCCTTAATACGACCTCGACCAATGGATACAGTCAGTCTGCTCCATCGTCACCTAAGAAAGCCCCTCAGCAATGGCCTTTACAGTCCTGTACTTCCAGACCAGGGAGAGATGCTAGAAGTAAGGCTAATAGAAATACTAGGCAATAGAGTTTTGGCATGGTGCTGGAAGAATGTATTCTTATATCAACACCCAGGTTTGTTCTGCATATGAACAAACGTCAATTTTAGTAAGAAGGGATGGCCTATACTAAACATGATTACACTGACTTGATTACGCTGAACTCATTTTTATTACAAAACTACTTAACATGATACTACAAGGTTCACTAGTCGTATATATTTTTAACATTTTCTTTTACTTTACTCTATATCTTAATGTTTTGTTTTTAAGAGCAGAAATAAACTGTTGAATTAATTATGGTAGTTACGAATTACACCAAACAGAAAAAATAGGAAAACTGGTCACTTAATATTATGGAAAGAATTTTATGCGTCTAATTAAATTCTCAGAAGAATCCTTAGTACTGAAATCTATATGCATTTTCTAGAGAGAAACCATCTACTAAATAAAGAATTAAAGCTTTAATAACTAAACTGATTTTCAATATTTATAGTACTTACCAAAAAAAGGGACACAAGGGGGATTGATAGAACGGAGTTTTTCTTGATACTTTTTACAGTGGTTTTGACTTAATTCAGAGATTTCCTCAAACACTTTTAGTTGTGCAGGTGGAAGACGCTTTCTTACTTCCTGTTGGTAAAAATTAACTTATTTAAATCCTCAAAACACAAACAAAAATAGTCGGAGAAATTCATATCACATACAATGTTATAAATCCATGTAAAGTAAGAAAAATTAATAAAAAAACCTGTCACAATGTATTAACAAGACCAACTGATACTCAATTCCACTAGATGAAGGTCTATCTACTATAAGGCTGTGTAGTGTGGCAAGATGGTGACTTATCAATTTGTTCCAGATAGTCAAGAGTTAATATAATTTTGCAATTCATGTGTGAGACTATCTTGACTATACTGCAGTTGGTTTACTCTACCTATCATCACAATCATTTTAATAATGTCCAGTTTTTCTGACTGGTTCTCATCCATTCTTATTACAAGTCCACACAATCTCAATATCTACGATAATTTTGCTTCAAAGGAACTTTAAACCATATCTCTCCACTTCTCATTTGTAATATGACTTTCCAATACACTTTGGCCATGCATCTTAGCATTTTATAATCACACACTTTCAAAATCTCCTCCATTTTCCCCGTCCGTGCCTGGGTCTCTGTTGCACAATACTATAGCGCAGGACTTGTGAACTCATAAGTTTATACTGTGCTTGTTTAAGATTAAGCCAGCCTTGTGCTGGCACAGACTCTTGCTCCTGGAGCAGCTCGTAATACTGTGCTTACAGCTCAACCTACAATAACACAGTGTTCCCTGACAGACTTAAAGACAAGCTGATGGAAAAATTGTATCATTAATAAAACCATTCTAAATTATATTCTAAATTGCAAAGCTTGAATATGCTACATGCTAAGCACTCTGAAGAATCCTTGCAAATGAAGCTATTTGATTGCAGCATTTATAAACTTCATTCAGTTGAGAGAGAGAGAGAGAGAGAGAGAGAGAGAGAGAGAGAGAGAGAGAGAGAGAGAGAAAAAAAATTATTTTTTTAATCTGCATTTAATCCAAAATAAAATAAAAAAAATAGTAACTATTCTGTCCTTATAAAATTCTAATTTCATAGGTTCAGTTTGAAGTCATTTAACAAAAGCAAAATCTAATTCTACATACCTACAAGTCTTTAATAAAATGTTAAATTATTGCTGCTGAAAAATAAATTTTGACTAAGAAATTTTGAATAAGAATTTGTTCTTTTCCTAAGTATAAAAACCAGAGCCATTTGTATTAGATTATCTCACTTGCACAGAAAGACACTCCTATACAGAAGCAATGATTTGTACTTCTGTAGGAACAAATACAATACAATGTACGTAAGTATTGTAGGTACAATTATGATGGTTGTGTTAGTGACTAACTAAATATATACAAATTTTGATTTTACAGTATGACATAAAAAATTAAAACCTGTTATCTAGAGCTGACTTCTAATTAGTACCGTCAAACCTCAGTTTTCGTATGCCTCTCATTTCGTACATTTTGGTTTTCAAAAACTTTTTTGTCTCGGTTATTGTACGTTTCCTCGGTTTTTGTACACTAGGAAATACTCTATCTCGGGCCCAGCGTGTGACTGGGCCCTGTATGAAGAACCCAAACAAAGCATTCCGTTTTCTCTCGTGACCCATTCTGGCTTTGTTTCTCACCTTACAAGGATCTCTGCGCTCATAGTCTGCATCATCGCACGGGTTTCTTGTGTTTTGTGCAATATTTTGTCATAAAACTCATTGCAGAGTCATCATGGGGCCCAAGAAAGGTGCAAGTGCCACTCCTTCGGTGAAAAAGACCAGAAATACAATAGAATTCAAGAAAAAACTTGTAGCAAAGTATGAAAATGGGGCATATGTAGAAAGAAGGATGAAATCAAGGCAGCTGATGTTGCAAAAAGGGTCATGTCATTATCTAAACAGAGATCGCAACTAATAGATGTTGAAAAGCTGTTGTTGGTGTGGTTCAACGAAAAACAGTTAGTGGGGGATAGTGTGTCTGAAGCGATCATTTGTGAGAAAGCGAGGATGCTGCATACCAATTTAAGGAAGAAAATGTCAACAACAAGTGCTGCTCTTAGTGATTTCAAGGGCAGTGACGCTGGTTTGAAAAATTCAGAAAGCGTACGGGCATCCATAATGTCGTACAGCATGGGGAGGCTACGAGTTCAGATAAACATACTGCCAAAGAATTTGTTGGTGAATTCAGAGAATAACTTGTGGCTGAAGGATTCCTCCCAATAACAAGTCTTCATTTGTGACGAGACAGGCCTGTTCTGGAAAAAAGAATGCCAAAACGGACCTATATCACACAGGAGGAAAATTAATTGCCTGGGCAAAAACCTATGACAGACAAGCTAACTCTCTTCATTCTGTGGAAATGCCAGAGGGGATTGCAAAGTGAAACTCCTACTTGTACGTATATCACTCTGAAACTCCCTGAGTGTTCAAGAAAAACAATGTCATAAAGAATAAATTGCCTATGATGTGGAAGGCCAATAAAAAGGCATGGGCATGGGTCACGAGACAAATTTTTGTTGAGTGGGTCAATGAAGTGTTTGGCCCAAGTGATAAAAAATACCTCAACAACAATCAATTCTCTCTCAAGTACCTCCTGGTAATGGACAATGCTCCTGCGCATCCTCCTGGCTTGGAAGACCAGCTGTTAGATGAATTCAAATTTGTCACTGTGAAGTTCTTGACCCCTTAATACCACTCATCTCATCCAGGCCACGGACCCAGTACATCATCTCAAACTTCTGGAAACTATACCAAGGCACTATTCCAAAGGGGCTTTGAAGTGACCTCAAACACTGAATTGACCCTAAGAGAGTTCTGGATGCATCCCTTCAATATCTTCAACTGCATAAGTCTTATTATAGCCAAGTCTTAGCAGGGAGTGATTTCGAGGGGTTTGAGGCTGACTCCAACAACCATATGCCTGTTGCGGTCTACTGTGTCTCTTGGGAAGTCCATGGGCTTGGATGTGAGTGGCGAGGATGTCGGATAGCTAGTGGATGCCCACAGGGAAGAGCTAACCATGGAGGAGCTGCAAGACCTTCAGCAGGAACAGCAACAGGCGGCAGATGAGGAATCTGAGGAAGAGAGAGGGGATACTGTGCCTACTTCAGTGAGCAAAGAAATGTTTGCGAAGTGGAGTGATTTACAAAATTTTGTCGAGACATGTCATCCTAACAAAGATGATGTAATCTGTGTCTATAATATGTTAAAGACAACACTTTGTATCATTTTAGGCAGATATTGAAGAGACATCAGAGACAAATATCTCTGGACAGTTTTGTTATTTGAAAGGTGTCCAGTGACACTCAAGCTGGTCCTAGTGCCCGTAAAAAATGAAGTGGTAAAGTAACTTCAAACAGTGCCAATAAGAAATGTAGAGAAGTAACACCAGAAAGGTTCGTGAGGAGCAACTACATATCCGCAGATGATCGATTTTTGTGGAAAAAAAATCTGAAATTATCTATCTACATGTATATTGCAGTTTTGGAATTGAGATGGGAACATTATAATTGTTATGAACAACACCGATTTTGTAGTTGACCTGGTGAAAAGAAAGCATAGGAAAAACATTGAATGGTAAAGGGGGACCATTGTGGGAAACCGGGGTTTTTGGGTGGGGGGAAACAGCCTCGGACATTTACAGCATCCGAAACTCTCAATTCCTGGTGTAAATACACATTAATTTACATATTTACAGTTTAGTTACAGTTGACCCTTTACTCTGCATACAAATGTTTGACTTATTATTTTGCATACAAACCTTTGACCTGCTACTCTACATACAAAAGTTTGACCCATTACTTTGCATACAAGTTTGTCCTAGGCTAGCCTAGGACCCCTTACTTAGCATACAGAACTTTGAACCACTACTCTATATGTAAAACGACAGCCTAGCCTAGGCTACCACTGACCAACATTACTGAGAAATTAGATTGTAACGGTGAATTTGCTAATGTGTGCTGTCAGTAAGAACATGGTGGAATGGTGCTTTGCGCCTTATCCACATATTAAAATATTCTTGGCAAGCTCATTTGTTCTGGCAAGAGGTATTGTTTTGCTACGCAAGCTAGCTTCAGGGGTTACAGAGAATTAGGCACTCTACATACAAAAGGAGATGGCTAGCCTAGGCTATAATTCCCCACATAACATTAAACACCTTACTCGGTACCACGGACTGACCTACCACTTTACATACAAATGACGGCAACACGCATGTACCTACGTGCACATTTAGGGCCGATAGATCTGTTCAAACATGTGCTTTGGTACTGGCTTCGAACTAACCCAAACACTAATTTAGGCTAACATAAAAATTATTATACAATTTACCTTATTCAAAGTCGCTGCTGTCAGATGACCACGAAGGTATCAGTCTCAGCTTCTTTGAAACAGGCGGGGGATCATGTCCCTCACTGGTAGAAGGTCCTGATCTAATTGTTTTGGACTGCAAAATTAAATCTGGGATGGGGGATGTTGGGCAGCTTTTAAGTGGATAGGCACACTTCATCAGATTTAGAAATGCCCGAAATGGTCATGGAACATGATTGTAGATACCACTTCTGGATACAGTACATACAATTGTGGTTTCTGAAAGCATGCTATCAAGCAACACCGGGAGCAGAGCTTCGGCAGAACGGTCAGGAACCACCTTGAAAAAGGTCTCATGTCTGTCGGTCAATGTCACCGAACACCCAAGATCTGTCCACCTTACGGCCACGGTTGTACTTCCATTTCCCAAATTTAGATTCGTCGATCTCAACAATATGACCAGGACCACCAATTTTCTTACTCTCAGAAAACAGGATTTGGCAACATATGTCTACAAAAATTATACCAATCCACCATGGTGTGAGGTGCTAGAGGCATCACAAAATCCCTCACAACACACTGTAGGGTTTTCTTAGTGAAACAAAATATTAATATAATTGTTGTTATGAGAGACAACAATGACTTCAAAAAATGACCCGTGCCGGACTGATACCTTCTTTCCGCACTTGCTATTTGTACAGTACCACATGTATATGGGCTGGGCTGTGGCCTTGCTGGTCCCATCTTTCACGAATTGTTTGTTTACTGTGTTGCACCTGAATAACCACCAAGAAAACCTTCTCTGTAAAGCCACTTCGTGAATTCATCGGTGTTGCGTAGAAACTCGATCACAATGATTATATACTCCTTGTAGCTTTAGCTTCTTCCACCATTACTATATCAAACAGCAAAAGGCTCAGGGCTCCCTTTTGATGGACACCAATACCAACATTTGTCTCATATTTTTCTGGTGAAACAACCACTGTCGTCACTAGAGATCTTGTGTTATGGCATAGAAACAATCACCAGGTCTTGTGTTGTGGCATAGAAACAATCACCAGGTCATGTCTTATGGTACAGAAACATCACCAGTTCATATGTGATGGTAGTTAAACACCACCAGATCATGTGTTATGGTACAGAAACATCACCATCCACTCTAACTTATATAATGTTGATCGCACTGCTCATCTCGGTACTCGTCAAATCCTTTCTCAAGATCTACAAATGTAGAGTATATCCTATAACTTTTCCCATGTGTCTGCTGTTGACCTACCTGGCCTTACACCTAAAAGACAATTATAAAATTTTACAGTTTTCCTTACCTTTTCTCCAGCACCTATTCGAATCACTTGACAGTATCCCTTTTTCCTTTGCATTTTGTCATACACTCGTTTGGTTTAATCCATTCTTTTTATCAGGTTTACATATTCTAAGTCACAGTGATTGATACTGCATTTGTCAATTTACAAGAAATGCCAATCTGACTACAATAATGCAATTGTTTTGTTTGGTATTAAGAGGCAAGTACCCTCTGCATAGGAGAAACACTAAATCTAGCATTCATTCACCTGGAAATACAGTGCTTGAAATAAAAAATCATATTACACAATTCATTCAGTATAAAAATGAAAAGGCCATTCATGCAATGACCAATCAGGCAGCTTCACTTACCATTTTGGTGAGCTCTAGTCTATGAACAGCTGCAGAAAATAATGCACTGGACACTTCAAAAACTCCACTAAAATTATTTAAGTCATGAAACATGACCATTATTTCGACTATTCTCATCATCACATTCCAACGCTCCTCAAAATTGTCCGTATCCACAATGCACCGCATAAACCAGTGCGTCACCTAAAAAAAATAGAAAAAATATTTTAATAATAGTAACTGTTTACTAATCTCATCTTATATCTGACAGAAGCATATTTATAATTGCAATCATTTATCTACCCAATTATAACAATTTATCTATTCATAACATCTCAAACCCATGGTACTTAATATCTATGGATAGGACAAAACCTAAAAACAGTGAAAAGACTAATAAAAAAAATGTCACAGTGAATAGTTAAAAACAGAAAGAAAACCAACACTCAAAAATGTATAAAATACACTAAAAGTCTTCAACACACACAAAATATCTCGGTATACATTTTAAACTAATGTACATCTGTTGCCTTTGGTCCTTTTTCAAAAAATTCCCTAGAATTGTTGTTGTGGTACTCAAGGGGATACAAAATCTATGATTTAAGGAAAATATTCTACATATGTATGTGAAAAACTTGTATTCAGTCATTAAAATTATAACTTTAGTACATGGAAAGGTAATACACTAGTACATGGAAAAGCGTTTAAAACACAAATTAGGATCATACAACGTAAATAATTAAAGTCCATTACCCTCAAATGCTGTCATGTAAGCCAAGGGTCCTTACCACTTTTCCACAACCCTTAAACTTTTATGAAGATCTTTAAAAACACTTCTGGTTTCTGATATACCACACAATTTGAAAAACCAAATTCAGTTTAGGAAGAATTACAAAATGTTACACCTCAGAATAAAATTTTGGCAAGTAAATTCCACTCAATGTTTCATGATAAAAACCTTGGTACTGTGCTACAACAATTAATATTTTAATTAAGCTAGTAGAGAATCTTCCCATGACATCTTTTTATTGCAAGATTGTTTTCCTACAGGTGCATGTGAAGGACAATTGATAAACATTTGGATGGCCAAATGATATCAATTAAAAAAAATCTTATAATATAGTATATGCAATAATTACCGATATAAAAAATATCAAAACCTTTCATTCAAGCACTAAACTTTTGAATAACTAATTTGTATACGTATTAGTTCTTACACTACAGTGTCATTGTTTAGTCGTAGACCTGCAGTAACGTAATCAGTTAGCCACGGGTTTTTCTTTGGACCACTTCTCACTCTATATATATCACAGGTATAAATAGCCGCATTGAGGGTTTGTCCATGCTGCGTATATGAAGTTTATTGGTAGGCTAAGCCTTGGCCGCAGAGCGATAATCACCAACATATATGAAAAGATTCACATTATATAACCTAACAATAAAGGTAATAAAGGGATTTTGACAAAGGAAAAATCTATTTCTGGGGGAAGACCTGTGTCGCCCGGTGAAATGTCCCTATAGCACTCATTTCTAGGTATAAATAAATGCTAAATATACCAGAGAAAAAAGCCATAGGGAATGCTGAAGTTACTACCTCCAGCTCGCTCACCCTCATAGGGTGTCGGTATAGCACAGGGGCAAGTGGAAGCCACTACCACAGATACTTTGCCAGTTAGAAGTCTCCTCTCTCAAAATCCCTCTCTAGAGAGGTGGCGCTACAACGTCTACCTTCCGCTCGCTACTACTACCTCTGCCAGAAACCCTCATTCCTGAAATACGCACCCAAGCTTGGGCCAGCTAAAGGGTGGGGAAAAGGAACAGAGAGGGATGGGTTCACTGGGCAAGACAGGTCTTCCCCCCAGAAATAGATTTTTCCTTTGTCAAAATCCCTTTTCTGGGCTCGACCTGTGTCGGCCAGTGAAATAGTAGCAGAGAATTGGCCATACAAGCTTGGTAAACAAAAAATTTATATTTAAGGAAAATAAAAATTTTCTTAAAATTATTGTTTTAATAACCAAGGTAAGAATAACAAATTACAAATGGTAAATGCACCTAATATGACCAAATCCATACTATTCTGGGAAAAAGCAACAGGTAATGAACATCAAAACAAATATAATACTATGTACATGTACAGGAGTGGGTTGATGAGCAATCCATTCCAGAACAAAAGGCAGAAAGGCAGGGATTTACAAGCAAGGCAGGTAGGTGAGAGTGAGTACCAAAAGATAATTAATAGCAAAATAATAAAATACAGATATAGAGTTACATAACTAGGCCGTATCAGGGGAGAAAATGTTGCCTGCAGCCACTGCCAAATATTTAGGGGCCTCTAGATTTTTCAGATAGTGGCGTTTAAATACTGTCGGGGATTTCCAACCCGTATATTTTTAAAGATCCTTGAAGTTCATATGATGAAAATAATCAACTGAGGTAGCCACTGCCCGGATATCATGGACATGAGGGACTGAATCCGGATTGGCTTGTTTAATAAAATAAAGAATTTGTTGTCTGATTGCCTTCAAGGAAATGGTTCCACCTTTCTCTCTAATAAAAAGAAGACCTGAAGACTTTTTAAAAGTTCTGCTCAGATAAGATTTTAATGTAGTAATAGGACATAATGATGGGTCCTGTGGAAGAGGGACAATCTTCCATGGAGACCACCTGTTTTGTGGGTCTTCATTCTTTGCTAAGAATTTCCGATCTGGAGAGAGCAGAACTTCTCCTGACAGGAGGAAATCAATATGATTTGGTTCTCTAGAGAGAGCCGACAGTTCAGATATTCTGGCGCCTGAGGCCAGACTCATTAAAAATAATGTTTTCCTGAGAAGGGTTATATATGAGCATGATTCGTTATAAGTATCTGAAGCCAACCTGAGTACGTCATTCAAAAACCAGGAGACCGTGTGAGGGCGGTCTACTGGTCGCGGACGAGCACATGCTCTAGGGATAGACGAGAAGTATGAATCTGTTAAATCAATATTAAAGCCAAACTGAAATATCTTCCTTAAGGGAGGTTTAGTTGTAGTAATGGTACTAGCAGCTAGGCCTTTTTCGAACAGAGTTCCAATAAACGAAATTGTCAGATTCGTAGTCATCTTCTGGACATCTTGATTCTTTTAGCAAGATGGCTAGCTTCCTTACTGCCGAATCATACTGCCTGAGTGTTGATTCTCTTTTGTCTGACTCCAAGAACAGGGTGTTTAGTGGGTCAATACTAGCATCCTTCTGTGCCGCAAACTTCATGAAGTCCATAAAGTTAGGGCATCCAGAATTCTTGAGGATGCTGACTCAGTCGCAGTTTGTACTATTTGAGTCAGTTTTGGGTTGGGAATCCATCTGGGACGGAGTTTCAACTCAAGTAGAAGAGGAAACCAATTGCTCTTCGGCCAGTTGGGTGCTACCTATGCTATATGTCCTCTGAAAGATCTGAGTTTGTGTAGAACTTTCAGCAAGAAGTTTATTGGCGGAAATAGGTAAATCTTCTGCCAATTGTTCCAGTCTATGGACATCGCATCTGTAGCATGAGCCAGAGGATCCATATTGGGAGCCACATAACACGGAAGTTTGTGATTGGACTCCGTGGCGAACAGGTCTACCAGAAGGCCCGGGATTTGTTGGCAAATCCAATGGAATGATTTTGTGTCCAAGGCCCACTCCGACTCCAGCGGAGTTGTTCTGGATAGTGAGTCTGCAATGACATTCCGTACTCCTGCCAGGCGAGTAGCTGACAGGTGCCAATGATGTTTCATTGCCAACGAAAAAATTGCTATCATCAAATGATTTATTTGGCTCGACTTGGAGCCTCCTCTGTTTATGCAATAAACTATCACTGCGCTGTCCGAGACTAGTCTGATATGAATGTTCCTGGCCGGAGCTAGTCGTTTCAAGGTCAGAAAAATGGCCATTGCCTCTAGTACGTTGATGTGGAACTGGCGGAATGTTGTCGACCACGTTCCTTGAACCTTCTTGTACTGAGAGTATGCCCCCATCCGCTCAGAGAGGTGTCCGTGTGGACTATCACAGACGGCGGGGGAAATTGTAGTGGCACTGATTTGGAAAGACTCCGGACTTCCGTCCATGGGCGGGGTCTTTTCCTTAATATTGGCGGAATCAAGGAGATTTTGTCTCTGAACTTGTTGTTGGCTCTTTTCCGCCCAACCCGATTGATATCCTTCAGTCTGGCTTTCAACAGAACATCTGTTATTGAAGCAAACTGAAGTGAACCTAAGATTCTCTCTTAGGTACGACGAGAAGCCCGTTTGTTCTTGAGGAATTGTCTCGTAGTTTTCGCTATCTCTCTCCACTTCTTTGGCGGAAGAGATAGTTTGTGTGTGGTTAGGTCCCATTGAATTCCCAACCATTGAAAGTTAGACGCCGAAATGAGACGGGACTTTTCCTTATTTATCTGGAAACCCAGGTAGTCTAGGAATTTTATTACTTTGGCTGTTGCCTTGCGACATTCCTCGTCGTTGGTTGCCCAAATGAGCCAATCATCTAGGTAAGCTACTAACATCACCCCCTGAGCTCTTAGTTCCTGCACTACTGTCTCTCCTAGTTTGGTGAATATTCTGGGCGCTATGTTGAGCCCGAATGGCATGACTCTGAATGAGTAAGTTTGTTTTCCTAGTTTGAAGCCTAGGTATGGAGAGAAGTTTCCTGCTATCAGTACATGATAGTAAGCGTCTGTAAGATCGATAGAGGTGTTGATGACCCCACGGGTAAGTAAGGTCCGCACCTGCGAGACGGTTAGCATGCAGAACTTGTCGCTTTGAATGTATGAGTTGAGACGGGACAAGTCCAGAATCACTCTTCGTTTGTCCGAGTCCTTCTTCGGTACACTGAACAAACGTCCTTGAAATTTCAGGTGACTGACTTTCTTTATTGCCTTCTTTTGAAGAAGGTCTTTGGCATAGTCTAGAAGGTCTGTCATTGGAATCTGATGGAAATTGACTGGTGGGGGAGACCCTTTCTTCCATCTCCACCCCAGACCTTACGATACAATACTGTGGGCCCACGTACTGAAGGTCCAATGGTCCCGGGAGAGGTACAGTCTCCCGCCTACCTGCAGACTCATTGACTGGTTGAGGTCTTACTTCCTCTGCCTCCTCTGAAGCCTCTGCCTCTAGAGCCAGCTCTCTGCTACCCCTTGCGTGCCTATTATAGCCTCGAAACGCCCCTTTGTTTCAAAGTAGGTGTTGAAGGCTGTGGAAGTCACCAGGGCAGCCGAACTCGAAGGCTGTTGAGTCAGTTGACTCTGCAGCAGAACAAACTGCTGTTGTGGTTGTGCCTTACATGTCGAAGGCTTGCTCATCTGGGAGACAGGAACTGCCTGTACCACTGCTTGAGGCTGAGAGGTCTGGAAAGGCTGATACTTCCTAGGCCTCTTCCTACTTTTGGATTGTGGTCCGAGGGTCTCGAACTTCCTTTTAAATGGAAGTCCCTAGCGGACACAAAGGTTCTGGTTAGCCCTAGCCGCCTCGCTGAGGACGCTGTTAACCACGTCCTCAGGAAAGAGGTTGGCCCCCTCATCGATGCCTTTATGAGCTTGTTAGGCTCATGCCTGATGGAGGCATTAGCAAAGACATGCTTCCTGCAGGCTCGTCTAGCCACTATAAAATCATACAGGTCCGATTGAAAAGCCTGTAGCAGGGACTTCGTCAGGACCCGGAATAGAGGCTCCTCTGCAAAGACAGAAGCTGTCAACTCTGCAGTGGTGACTGAGTTAATTGACCTGCTCAGCCTACATCTTGCTTCGAATTCCGCCTTAATCATGGTATCTGGAATTCTAGGCAAACGTTCACTGACTGAATTGTGTGGAGGCACACTCCAGGTCGAGTTTGCCCACTGTGAACGTTGCTGGAGCGCCCGCCCAACACTCCAGATCTCCAGGAAAGAGCAAAGAGGTAGCCTCCGTCTCTTTCAGCTGAGGCATGGGTTTGTCCTCCATTCCGGCTTGCAGTGTCAATTCTGCGATCTTTGATGTGCCAGGAGTCGGGACGCTATCCGGCGCTACGAACATGGTACGTATAGCAGCCTTTGTAGGGCGTCAACTTGGTGTTGATGCACTCCCATTCCGTAAGGGTGCGGACCCATGCCGACTGAGCCTGATCTCTAGGGTAGATAACTGTCTCTTTCGGGACCTTGTCTACCTTGACCAATGCTTCCTCGGCTAGTCTAGCGTAGCCCGGGAAGGGGAATTGTAGGTCCGGTGGGAAGAACTCATAGTCTTCCACGGGTCGGGTTCCGCAACCCTCAATTGTAAGCCTGCCCTCTGAAAATGGAGCATGTAGAGCCAACCGCCATGGGTTGCTATTCTCGAATGGTGGGAGCTTGGATGTGTCTGGCACTGCAAAGGACTGCGGTGTGCTTCCGGACTGGAGAAATCCGGTCACCAATTCCTCCTGGGCTTGTAACCTTTGGGTCAGAGACATGATGGACTGTCCGGATGTCTCTAGACCCGAGGCGAGTTGAGTGGACATCGATTGAAGTCTCGAGTCCACTACTACGCTCATCTTCTGCATGAGAAGAGTGGCGAAAGCCCCTCATCTTCTGCATGAAAAGAGTGGCGAAAGCCTCCTAGTCGAAGCCGGACTCCGTTGGTCTGGCTTTAGAAGACTTAGCTCTCGACCCCTTGGTTGGGGGAGTAGCTTTGGCCGAGGAAGTTGAAGGCTTGGGGGCCAATGACGACCTGGCGGAGCCTGCCGGGGAAGGCTTGGCTGGTCTAACTGCCTTCCGCAGAGACTTCGTCTTCAAGGTTTTCAAATTAGGGATTACCGAGCCTGACCTATTCCAAAGGGTCGTGGACTTCCCAGGGAAGCCCTGAAAAGAAGGAGGAGAAGGATGGCTAAAGGAAAGAACGTTTGCCCCACGACTACCAGTCTCACTTACCTCCCTACCTTCCTCCTAGTCCTCGATGGCCATGGGCTCCTGGTGCAGGCTGATGGCCGCCACCTCCTCCGTCATGTCATCGCACAAGCCCTCTTGGTCCCTCCAGGGGGGCTTGGGTCTCTTGGCAGACCTGCTCTATGATGAGAGCCGCTACTGCTGCCGAAACCTTGGCGTTCAGGTAGAGGAGGGAGCACATCTCCTCTGACAGCACGGTGCTGGCCGGCTCCCACGTTCCTTCCAAACCCCCCTACCCAGGGGTCGACATCGAGGAGGCCTTGAGTGTCAGATCAACCTGTAAGAGATAATCAAATCAGGTTCCCCAGAGTAATAATGAGGCGAGGATGCTACCTACCGACTCATCTGTTACAAGGTCGTAACACACCATGCAGGCTTCCAGGTGCCAGACCACGTGTCCCTCCAGGTGGATGGCGCAGCTGGCATGAGACCGGCAGACCTCATGCCCATACGGTTTACACAGGACGGCTGGGCACCCCACCTCCTGGCAGCGAACCATCAGTAAGTTGGAAAGATACATGAGTATCGTCAAATAATGCCACCGGAGTTAATTCCAGCGGTATGAGTACACTTAAACTAGTTACTTAACGGCTGGGCACCCCCCCACCTGGCAGCGAACCATCTGTAAGTTGGAAAGATACACGAATATTGTCAAATAATGCCGCCGGAGTTAATTCCGGCGGTATGAGTACACGTAAACAAGTTACTTATCCAGCTAAAGGCAATAACGACTATAATCTTCAACTTACTTGTTATTAATAAAGCTCTGGATGTCTCTGCCTGCTCCGGAATCCATACTTTGGGTATCGCCAAAGCTATAACCAGCGGAGTGGGCTTGATAAGAGCAGAACAGGGAAACAAGGTAAAACCTAAGCCTGAGTCTGATCGCATCGGAGTAGAGTAGCAATACCCAACCAATTGGAGGTGCATTCTCTGAGTTCAGTTCCACCCCCACCAGAGTGGGCAGCAGTGATAACATAGAAGACGGAAAACAGAGCGGCGGGAACAACAGTACGTAGAACTCCGGTGTATACATCCTCGCGCATGTGATGGTAGACCACACTTCGCCGGAATAAACACAGGCCCGGAGACATACCAACAGAAGCTACATAATAAATTTTCTTAATATTAAGCTCTGAATGTCTCCGCCTACTCCGGAATCCATAATCTCGTTATCACAATAGCCTTAACCGGCGGGGTTGGCCTGATATGACCAGAACAGGGAAAATAGGTAAAGCCTAAGCCTGAGTCTGATCGCACCGAAGAAGAGTAGCAGTTCCAAGTCAATTAGAAACGCATCTCTAAGCCTAGTTCCGCCCCCACCGGAGTGGGGAAGCAGCGATAACACTAGAGAAGTACGGAAAACAGACCACTCCTCACCAGAAAAAACACAGGCCCGGAGACATACCAACAGAGATTACATAATCTACTAATCCCCCAATCTCCTCCAACTAATCCCCAGGGCCGTGCTCTACGCTCTAGCTGTTGTTCATCGGATGGATTACTTAGGCAGTGAGCTAACAAAGTAGCGCCGGAACGAGTCCGGGACAGGGGGGGTGGAGTGTCTGGAGGAGAGTGGACGAGTTGTGATCGCATGGCCACGGCAACCGATCAGTGAACATCACTTCTCGAGAAGCCGTTAACTGGCCTACTACTAAAGGGGCAGAAGACAGTAGGCCAACTGACACCCTAAAGGAGGCAATGGCCCAGGCTACACTCAACAAAAATAATTCATAAAATAATTGATGAGGAATTATTGGAAGTACTGACGAAAAAAAGGGGGGGGGAGAAAACCGCACCCAGCTAAGATCCCAGCGCAACCCTCCGAAATCAGAACAGATCCGGTCAGGTAGGCTAGGATGGCTCCTATAAGGACGTCACAAGGAGGATGCCTAGAACATAACTGAACCCTACAAAATCGAATCTACCGATCTGGTCAGGTAAGACAAGCCTAGCCCCTACATACGTAACAAGAGAGAAACTCTCTAGTCCTGGGCCACCCTCCAAGCAAACATATCTGCCTAGTCGGGTTGGCGGTACAAGGAGCCACTAAGGGTGGTGGGATATACTCAGCCCGCCTAGCCTACCCTCCAAAACCTAGCCTAGGTCTGGTCAGATAGGCCAGGGTAGGATATCGTGAAGAACTTCCAACCTCATTAAATAGCAATAAAAGACTATAATCGAAAACTAAATTAGAAATATACATGCATGTGCACCGCAAATGAATGAGGAATCTTCACCTCTAAAAATAAACTGGCATACCGCTAGGCTAGCCTAGGATGCCAAAAACACAATACTTGCGCATTAAGTTATGAAGCATATCACCGTACACACGAAAGGGAACCAGCGCGCTCCTGAGGGACTGATGATAACAAAAAAGCCCCTATAATAGGCTAATAATGTAAGATCAAACTGTAAAAAACAAAGCCTCAGTATACGTCAGGAGCGAGACGGGCCCTATAATAGGCTAAAAATGTAAGGATAAAACCGTAAAACCAAGGCTCTCAGTATTCGTAAGGAGCGAGAAGAACGATAAAGAATACGAAAACAGTATCCTATACAATGAAGTGCTAAACAGTGAATAAAATACACAGCGAGATAAAAACTGATATAATCGCGCACGCCGCCAACCATGCATCCAAAATGGCGGATCGTAAGAGCATCATACCCGGCTCCCAAGAACAAGAGACTTAAAATAAGGGCCAAATATGGATGCATCGTTGCCCCAACGTGTTCAAAAACGATAAATGGAATACTCAACTTAGATGAAGAAGCTTCTTGATCAAGGGAAGACATAACGCTTTGCAGAAAACACTTCCTGGAGACAGCGAAAATGGTGCGTGCTATTTCAGGAGTGAGGGTTTCTGGCAGAGGTAGTAGTAGCGAGCGGAAGGTAGACGTTGTAGCGCCACCTCTCTAGAGAGGGATTTTGAGAGAGGAGACTTCTAACTGGCAAAGTATCTGTGGTAGTGGCTTCCACTCGCCCCTGTGCTATACCGACACCCTATGAGGGTGAGCGAACTGGAGGTAGTAACTCCAGCATTCCATATGGCTTTTTTCTCTGGTATATTTAGCATTTATTTATACCTAGAAATGAGTGCTATAGGGACATTTCACCGGCCGACACAGGTCGAGCCCAGAAAAGCCATTTTCACCTTATACATTATTGGCATATTTTCATAAAAAATAGCCTATTCAAGGAAATAATTCCATATCAATGAAATCAACTTTTAACTCTGAGTGGCTAGTCAACAAAATGTAAACATAGAGTTATACGCTTGCAGTCACAGTGACCTTGATTGTTTGGTAACTTTAAAAAATTTCAATAGTGTATAATTACGGTAGTAATGACATTTTGGATAACATTAATTTTAAATTCATTATCATTTTGATAGTAAATAACTTCTCCGAACAATGCAGTCATAGAAACATTACTGTCATAGATTTTTGTAGTATTGTTGTTTGCAATTGGCGATGAAGCGTAAACGTAATTAAACAATTTTTACCTTATATATTATTGGCATTTCTTCATAACGAAAAACCTATTCAAGGAATAATTCCTCGTGGAAAGCATTTATCAAAAAACAAATATACACTTTACAATAAGCATTGATTACTTTTATTTTGCTTTGATTAAATTAAAACAGTATGATACTGTAAAAGGCACAATAAATAATTTTTTTTATCATAAATGTATATTCATTCATGAAACATTAACATAAAAATATGTACGAAGATCATCCTGACATCACCAAACCTACAGTCTCCTTTGTATGTCCTACGTACTATTGGACACAATGTATTAGTAGTTACACCATTCTATAAAATTACCCACAAATTTTATATGTTCTTCACTCATCTTAAAACACTTTACTTGCTGTTCTTCTGTGGGGGCGTATTTTTAAATAGTATATTGCAGAAAATTAACTCATTCAACATATTTTTTATAAAGCAATATTCACTAATTACTGTATTTTCATTTCATTTTCATGCATAAACACATTTTTATGATGGAAAATGAATGACTAATTATCAAATATTAATATTAACCCTTAAACGCCTATTGGATGTATTTTACGTCGAGATAAATTGTCTTTTGGGTGCCGACCGGACGTAATTTATGTTGACATAAAAAAAGTTTTTTAAAAATTTGCGGAAAAATACTTATAGGCCTACAACTGAAAACTTTTGAATCACACGCCTTGGGGGATGCTGGGAGTTCATGTATCAAAGTGTTGTTCTGTTTACAATCGTTATGCAGGCGCGCAAACACGAATTTCTTTCTTATCGTACTAACAAGTATCAGTGACACATCTCGGAAATTATTTCGTCACTTTGACATAATTTTTGCACCATTTTAAATTAGCCGTTACATTGAGTATTATATATTTTCATATGCGCGCATTTTCATGTAGAATAAACAAAAAAAAAAATTAGTCATGATTGTAGCTTTTATCAGTTTTGAAATATTTTCATATAAATAACGATGTGCCAAAATTTCAAACTTTGGTCAACTTTGACTACCGAAATGGTCGAAAAACGCAATTTTAAGCTAAAACTCTTATATTTTAGTAGTATTCAATCATTTACCTTCATTTTGCAACAAATTTGAAGTCTCTAGTACAATATTTTGATTTATTGTGAATTTATGAAAAAACTTTTTCCTTACGTCCGCGCGGTAACTCTTCCAAAAAAAATCATACGTGCGTTTGTCGTAATGTTTGCACCATTTTAAATTAACCGTTACATGCACAATACAACTAAAAACAACCCATGGTTATAGCTTTTATCAGTTTTGAAATATTTTTATATAAATAACGATAAGTGCCAAAATTTCATCCTTCGGTCAACTCTGACTACCGAAATGGTCGAAAAACGTAATTGTAAGCTAAAACTCTTATTTTAGTAATATTCAATCATTTACCTTCATTTTGCAACAAATTGGAAGTCTCTAGCACAATATTTCGATTTATGGTGAATTTATGAAAAAAAACATTTTCCTTACATCCGTGCGGTAACTCTTCCGAAAAAATCATACGTGCGATTGTCATAATGTTTGCACCATTTTAAATTAACCGTTACATAAAGTTTTATATATAAAAATGTGCACAATTTCATGTAGAATACAACAAAAAATAATTGAAGGTTGTAGCTTTTCTCATTTTTGAAATATTTGCATATAAATCCACGATAAATAGAAAAAAAACCAAGTTTCGGTCAACTTTGACTCTACCGAAATGGTCGAAAAATGCAATTGTAAGCTAAAACTCTTACAGTCTAGTAACATTCAGTCATTTATCTTAATTTTGAAACAAATTCGAAGTCTCTAGCACAATATTTAGATTTATGGTGAATTTAAAAACAAACTTTCCTTCCCTCCGCGCGCGGATTCTCCGACACAAATCTCTGAAATGCATACGTCGCGTTCTCGTAATATTTGCTCCATTTCATATTAGGCGTTTCATAGAGTTTTATATATGAAAATGTGTGCAATTTCATGTAGAATACAAAAAAAATTTAAGGTTGGTAGCTTTTCTCATTTTTGAAATATTTGCATATAAAAAAAATATATAAAAAAAATCGACATTCGGTCAACTTTAACTCGTCCGAAATGGTAGAAAACTGCAATTGTAAGCTAAAACTCTTACAGTGTAGTAATACTGAATTATTTATCTTCATTTTGAAACAAATTGGAAGTCTCTAGAACGATATTTAGATTTATGGTGAATTTTTGAAAAAAAACATTTTACGTCTGTGCATTCCAAATTCATGCATCATTTTGTAATAATATTTTCTCTGTGTTGCTTTGATCGTTTTACAATGTGTTATATACCAAAATGATTGCAATTTAGTGTACAATACAACGAAAACAAAATTAACTTGTTAGCTTTAACCGTTTTGCTCACAACGAGATTTGAATACAATTATATACGAACTTTTGTTTTCGTGCTATCATATATCGCATTATTTATATATGACAATGATATTTTTTTCATTTCTGATGGTTGCATACTAAACTTCAGGCAATGACAAAAAAAGGAGCCAAAAATGAACTCTTAATCTTGAAAACTATGCGCGCTGTGATTTTTTGAAAAAAATAATTTTTTCCACTTCAGCGCTCACTCCGAGACCCCCTCGGCATACGGGAGACGATTTTTATTGTACGTACTCCTTCGGCGTTAAAGGGTTAAAATGGTGTAAACATTACGACAATCGGACAAAATAATTTATGACTTTTTCGGAAGAGTTACTGCGCGGACGTAAGGAAAAAGTTTTTTTCATAAATTCACCATAAATTGAAATATTGTGCTAGAAACTTCCAATTTGTTGCAAAATGACGGTAAATGATTGAATATTACTAGAATATAAGAGTTTTAGCTCACAATTGCGTTTTTCGACCTTTTCGGTAGAGTAAAAGTTGACCAAAGGTTGAAATTTTGGCACTTACCTTTATTTATATGAAAATATTTCAAAACTGATAAAAGCTACAACCATGAGTTGTTTTTTGTTGTATTCTACATGAAATTGTGCACATTTTCATATATTTCTTGGCTTGACCTGTGTCGGCCGGTGAAAAATCCCTGTAGCTCATTTTTCAAGTATAAATACTTCTAGATACCAGAGAAAAAGCTAGCATGTTATGCTGAAGTTACTACCCTCAGCGCGATCATCCCGAAGGGTGTCAGTATAAGTAAAGGGGCGTTGTGGAAACCACAATACACAGGGCCTTCGCCACTTATAAGATTCCTTCCCAAAATCCCCCTCCGCGGTGGGAGCCGCTACAACGAAACCCACCGTCAACTCCTCTCGCCACTACCACTATTACCCACGCGCTCTTCTCATCCCTGTACTAGAGATTGTGTGTGATCCACGCTTTATCGCTGCTCCAGGATTTTCCCCGTATTCTCTACTAAGATGGCATCACAAGGTTCTTCTGCTTCTAAGTTGAGTACCCCAATTTGTGTTTCCGTATAGCATTTAGTCGAGAATGTTATATTTTTATTGCCTCGGCCCCTCAAAGATGTGTTGTGGGTGCCGCTAGCTGAGCCGCCATTTCGGGTAGTCGGTGCAGCGCGAGTGAATTTCACACACTAATCTATTGAAGATATAAAATATGTTATAAGTTTAAATGAATATTAATCTAAGTTGGGAATGGCACCTGTCCCGGCCGTGAATTCATTCGATATAAAGAGTAGTTATCTAACGTACACTTTAGCAAAAAATTCACCCATGAGAGCGCATCGGGGACAGGCGTCAGTCCCTATTTCGAGTACAGTTATACTGTAATTAGTGCTATTCTAGATTTATTATGTGTTATTCATGATTTAGAGGTGGTCGAGTTGCCCCTCCCCCCCTATTCCTCTCCCTCAAGGCCAATCTAGCCTAGGCTAGGCTTGGCAAGTAGCCTAGGTGTCCCCTCCTAACACCTCGTACATAGTTGGACTTATCTTCTGGCAGGTCTAGACTGATAAGTTAGTCTAGTAGGTTAAGTAGAGTTTATTCCCGCCCTGCCGGTCTAGGTCGAAGAATTCGTCCTAGTAGGTCTGGTCGAGGAACATTTTCCTTCTTGGTTGGTCAAGGGTGGCCATAGGCCTACCTTGCCTAGTACGGTGGTGAGCTGGAGCACCTATAACGGCCCAAAATGGGGATACCGTTTCCCCCTTTCCTTACCTATTTCTCGGGCAACTCTTCCACGAAGCCTCCTTATGTGAATTTTGTACTGTTGTATTATTATTCACTGTATGACCAGTCTGACACGCCTGGCCTACCTGGCATAGCCTCCTGATCGGGTGTGACCATTATCAATCGCGACGAGCCACGGCCAGTCAGCAAGTCTCCGAAGGAGAGGCAGGCTATGTAGCCTAGATTTAGGTCCACCTCTGATTGGGTGGGAGCCAGGTGATCACAACCGACCATGCACACTAACCCCCTCTCCTTTCCCTCCTCCTAGAAGGAGGGGAGGGAGGAAGGGTTATTGTTATCCATGTAGACTTGACACATGACGCTCCGTGATGTAGCTCCGGCGACTCTGTGGTCTACCACCACATCAGTTGTTCGGGTTACGCCGGACGTTGCATAAAAGCAACTCCGTGGTTAAACGTCTCTCTCTCTGTATCTGCCGCTCCGGTAAGGGTTGGGGTAGAGGAGGAAACAACCCTCCTACTATAATAGCTAACAGAGCCAGAGGAATGTTCCCTCTGGCCCATGGCTTCAAACCCCCGCTCCTTCCGGCATATTCAGGGAACAGGGAACCGATTCGTTTCCAAGGCGGAGCTCCGGGGATAGTTCTACTCACAGCTCCGGTCTCGTAAGGGACCGGTTGAGTGGATTTACTTCGCACTCGCTGTTCAATTACTAAATTTAGTATGGCCGAAGCTCAATTTCATCCCTTTCCAAGCTCCGGCAAGGAAGGAGAATTAACCAGGTTTGTCTACGGTATACGTAGCCATCTGTCTCCGCCGTCCATGCCGAACAAAATTAAATATGGAAGGAAAGAAGGATTCGTCCTACCCTTCCGGCATAAGCGGACGGCAGTTTTTACGATAACGAACCTGAACATTCGCCAAGGACGGGAATGAGACTAGGCCATACAAACGAAAAGAAAAAAGGGTACTTTATTCTTTATAGATACTTTATCATTTAGAGATTTAATTTTAATCTACTAAAATAAGACGCATGCACTCTCCGGAGTTATCTCCGTTACCGAAGTTCGGGGCTCATAAACATATTCCATTACAGATGGTCTGTTGTCAGTCGGAGGGTTGCCACGCTTCGCTGAGTAACTCGTATGGCCATGTAGTTTGCCGGTCCCACGCCAACTGCTCAGCGCAATTGGACAACTGCGTGGTCTGGCACCCGGACGCTTGCACCGTATGTTACGACCTGGTGTCGATCATGTCTAATGAGCAGGTTGGTGATGCTTTAGATGATAGGTGTTACATGCCCAATATGGTTTTATATATTGAATTAGCAGTTTAATATAATCCTTCCTTCCAGACGAAACACTAACTCGAGTTTCTCTTAACAGGCGGATCTGGCCTCCTACCACGGGGTGAGGGTAGCTCTCCGGAAGTGGGTCGCGGGGTTCGGTAAGAAAGCGCCGAAGGGCCAACCATACGTGCTGGATGCTAGGCTGTGCTCCCTGCTTTTTTCGAGAGCCACAGCAACAACGGCAGTTCCAGCTGACATCGCTGAACCCCTCATCGAGGCCATTCGAGTCGCAACGATGCCAGGACCTGAGGAGCAGGAGGACTTAATGGAGGAGGTGGCGGCCATGAACACCAATACAGAACCCATGTTCACAGACGATCAGGTAGGTGAGGAGGTAAGTGAGACGAGTCTCATCGTTAGCCCTACTCCTTCTTCTTCCTCTTCCTTTCGGGGCTTCTCAAGGCCCTCTCCTAGACAAATAGGAGCGTTTTCTGTCGCCCCTAAAGTAATGTCTGTCCGACCTAAGACTTTAAAGAAGGTCTCCAGACCAGCTCTGCCAGCGGCGAAGGAGTTGTCCTCGGCCCCCCAGCCGTCGACATCCTCCGGCCCATCGCCTGCTGCCAGGAATCCTTCCCCTACTATGGGGACAGAGACAACACCGTCTGTTCCTAAGGCGGTGGAGCAAACATTTGACCCAGAAGCTTTCACTAACCTTCTACTGTCGAAGGTTAGTGGAGTCATTGACCAGAGGCTCAAGGCTGCACGTCTCGCCTCGGCCCCGGACACCTCTGGCCAAGCTTTCTCATCACTGACGGAAAGAATCAAACCGCTTGGGGATATGCTTACCGGACTTCTCCACTCCGGAGCTCCGGGCCTGTCTACGATGGTGCCGGACGCATCTAAGCTGCCAGCGTTTGACAAAGAGAACCCGTGGAGACTGGCTCTGCATGCTCCATTTTCGGACGGAAAGCCGACGATCGAAGGATGCAGAACCCGACCAATCGAAGATTTTGAACTCTTCCCGCCCGGGCTCCAGTTTCCCTTCCCTGGATTCGTAAGGTTGGCCAAACATGCGCTGGTTAGGGTCAATAAAATCCCTAAGGAAACGGTCATCTTTCCTAGGGAGCAGGCCCAAGCAGCTTGGGTCCGCTCCCTCACTGATTGGGGCTGCGTCAACACAAGGTTGCCGCCTCACAAGGGCATGTATACCATTTTCGTGACCGCAGATGGAATTCTGTCACCTTGTACTTCCAAGGTGGCGGAGTTAACGCTGCAAGCGGCAACAGAGGACAAGCCAATGCCAGTGCTAAGGGAGACAGAGGCTACCTCCCTCTTGCTACCCACCGGAATGGACTTTTGGGCGGATGCTCCGGCCACGTTTACCACTGGTAAGCTGGACCCGTATTGTGCCTCCGACCTTTTCTATGAAAAACTGCCGAGAATTCCGGATCACTTGGTGAAGGCGGAGTTCGAGGCTAGGAACAGACTGGCTAGATCCATCAACTCTGTCACAGTGGCGGAGCTGGTAGCCTCTACATACGAAGAGGAGCAAGTCTTCAGAGTCCTGACGAAAGCGCTGCTGCAGACTTTCCAGGCAGATCTGTACGACTTCGCTGTAGCCAGGAGGGCTTGTAGGAAGCACGTACTGGCAAGAGCCTCAATTAAACATGAGCCTAACAGGCTCATAAGGTCATCGATTTGGGGAGATAACTTCTTCCCTAAGGAAGAGGTTAACAGTATTCTCCACGAGGCAGCCAGGGCCAAACAGAGCCTAACAATCCGCTGGGGTCTCCCTTTCAAACACCAGTTTGAAGGGCCCGCACAGCTGGGCAAGACCAAAAAGAAGGCGAGGAGGTATAACCCCTACCAGACGGCCCGACCGCAAACATTCATGCAGGCAGTGCCAGTGTCACAGGTTGGTAAGCCTTCTACATCTAAGGCACCTAACCCAACAGTTTGTTCTAGTGCAGATTCCCACAGCTCCTCAACCCTCTACCTCGACGGCAGTAGTATCATCCACAGCCTTCAACCCAGCCTATGAAGCGAAAGATCTCTTTCGCTCATACAGCAGGCATGCTGGATGTAGCCGAGCCAGAGGCGGCTCACAGTTGCGAACCGGTTCAAGGGGTAGAGGCTTCAGGGGAGGTAGAGGCACCAGACCTGCTGCCAACCCGTGAGAAAGCTCAGGTAGGGGGGAGGCTATATCTATTCCGGGACCGATGGACCTTCAGTCCATGGGCCCACAGCATAGTCTCGAAAAGCCTAGGTTTCTCGAAAGGCCTAGGCTGGAAATGGGAGAAGGGCCCTCCTCATCCAGTCAGTTTCTATAAAAAAACCATGGCGGATCTTATGAACTACACCAAAGATCTCCTCCAAAAAAGGGCCATAAAGAAGGTGAAGAGCCTGAGATTCCAAGGACGATTGTTCAGCGTCCCAAAGAAGGACTCGGACAAGAAGAGAGTGATTCTAGACTTGTCTCATCTCAACTCTTACATTTACTGCGACAAGTTCCACATGCTGACGATCTTGCAGGTACGGACCTTACTTCCGTGGGGCCGTCACCACCTTTATAGATCTTACAGATGCATACTATCACGTTCCAATAGCCAGGAACTTTTCCCCGTATCTGGTCTTCAAGCTAGGCAAACAAGCCTACTCATGCCCTTCAGACTCAACATTGCGCCTAGGAGAAATGATAGTTCAGGAACTAAGAAAGAAAGGCATTTTGCTAGTAGCCTACCTAGACGACTGGCTGATTTTGGCAACCAGCGAGTCAACATCCAAGGTGCTGCATTCCTGGAATTCCTAGGGTTCCAAGTAAATAAGGTCAAATCCAGGTTGACCCCGGCTTTCCGCTTCCAATGGCTGGGAATCCAATGGGACCTGAACAAGCACGAGCTATCTCTCCTGCCCAAGAAGGCCAAAGAAATAGCAAAGGCTACAAAGCACTTTCTCAAGAACAAATGAGCTTCTCGGCGAGCCCAAGAGAGGATCCTAGGCTCGCTTCAGTTCGCGTCAGTTACAGACGTCCTGCCAAAAGCCAGATTGAAGGACATCAATCAAGTCTGGAGAACAAGAGCCAACAACAAACTCGGAGACAAGGTTTCGGTAATCCCACCTATTCTAAAAGAGGCTCCGTCCTTGGACGGAACGTTGGAACCTGTCCAAGTCAGTACCTCTGCAGTTCCCTCCGCCATCACTAACCATCCACACAGACGCATCTCTGAGCGGTTGGGGAGGATATTCGCCACACAAAAAAGTCCAAGGAACATTGTCAGAAACATTCCGCCAGTTCCATATCAACATCCTGGAAGCAATGGCAGTCTTCTTGACCCTGAAACGTCTGTCTCCGACCAAGAAGATCCACATACGGATAGTTTCGGACAGTCTCATAGTGGTACACTGCATAAACAGAAGAGGGTCCAGGTCCAACAAATTGAACCATGTATTAATAGCAATATTATTGTTGGCGGAAAGAAATCATTGGCATCTGTCAGCAGTTCATCTGGAGAGGAGGGAGAAATGTTATCGCGGACTCCCTGTCCAGGACAACTCCGCTGGAATCAGAATGGTCCCTGGACAACATATCGTTCAATTGGGTTGCAGATCAGATCCCAGACCTTCAGGTGGACCTATTTGCCACGGAAGCCAATCACAAACTACCCTGTTATGTGGCTCCCAACCTAGACATTCGAGCTTTCACAACCGATGCAATGTCCCTGGATTGGAACAACTGGCAGAGGATTTATCTCTTTCTGCCAGTGAACCTTCTGTTGAAAGTGCTACACAAGCTAAGATCCTTCAAAGGAAAAATAGCTCTGATAGCCCCCAACTGGCATCCACTTCTTATAATATTGAAACTCAATCCCCAGCTGATACCGGCCCCATAGCTGACACATGTGGTACAAACTCAGACTGTGTCAGCTTCCTCAAGAATTCAGAATGCCCTAACTTTATGGACTTCATGAAATTTGCAGCTCAGAAGGACGCAAGTACAGATCCTCTAAACATTCTATTTATAGAATCTGATAAGAGGGAGTCTACAATTAGACAATATGATTCAGCAGTAAAGAAACTGGTCAAGTTTCTAAAGGACTCAAATGTTCACGAAATGACCACGAATTTGGCAATTTCTTTCTTTATTTTTTCTGTTATTTTTTCCCTTTCACTCTCGCCTACCTACATGACTCGCTTGTACTCCCCACCATCCTCTTCTCCGGGCCGGGTTAGACCTGTTTATCCTGCCACCGGAGCTTGTATATAGTGTGAATAGTTACTTGATAGTGCCACATTGGCCATACCAGCTGTCCTTTGCTTAACTTGCATTATAATTGACTTCAAAGTCTTATTTTATATTTTCATATTGTATTATGGTTATAGTTTTAAGTAGATTAAGCTTAATTAGTTCATAAGTAATTCTATTTTTATACAACTTTAGTAGTAAATATTTTCTATTTAAACTTACTTTGGGTTTTATTAACCCCTTTTTGGAAACATATCTGTTAAGCTTGGATATAATTCTCTGTTATGTTTTCACCGGCCGACAGGTCGAGTCCAGAAAAGGGATTTTGACGAAGGAAAAATCTATTTCTGGGGGAAGACCTGTGTCGCCCGGTGAACCCAACCCTTTACTTTTACATTCCCTACCCTGGTTAATCCAAGCTGAAAAGGACTACTCCAGGAATGAGAAGAGCGCGTGGGTATTAGTAGTAGTGGCGAGAGGAGTTGACGGTGGGTTTCATTGTAGCGGCTCCCACCACGGAGGGGGATTTTGGGAAGGAATCTTCTAAGTGACGAAGGCCCTATGTATTGTGGTTTCCACAACGCCCCTTTACTTATACCGTCACCCTTCGGGGTGATAGCGCTGAGGGTAGTAACTTCAGCATAACATGCTAGCTTTTTCTCTGGTATATCTAGAAGTATTTACTATACTTGAAAAATGAGCTACAGGGATTTTTCACAGGGCAACACAGGTCTTCCCCCAGAAATACATTTTTCCTTCGTCAAAATCCCTTAATATTCCATGTAACGGCTAATATAAAATGGTGCAAAAATTATGTCAGAGTGACAATAATTTCTGAGATGTGTCGCTGATGCTTTTTAGTGCGAGAAGAAAGAAATTCGTGCTTGCGCGCCAGGGTAACGATTATAAACAAAACAACGCCTTGATCCATGAGCTCCCAGCATCCCCCAAGGCGCGTGATTCAAACATTTTTGCCTAGTAGGCCTATCACTATTTTTCCGCGAATTTTTAAAAAAGCTATTTTATATCGACGTACCATACATCCAATCGGCACCCAACAGACAATTTATATTAACGTTTAATACGTCCAATCGGCGTTAGAGGGTTAGCAGAGTCTGCCGATAACCGGGGACTGCCACTACAATTCTTTTGACTTGGTCTTCTAATACTTTGAAGAGTTGGGAAGATACCTAACAGCAGTCTTAGCCATAAAACAAACATAAAAATTCATATTTGAGGATCAGTAGTATTAACCATAAAATGACATCGTAATACCAAATACAGCTTCCTACACCATCAAAATTATATAAAATAAATTTACAAAGGACTGTTAAATGACACCCCATAAAATTCCCATAATATACACTGCATAAAGAACATTTAGGTATGGAAAATAATCAAACAGGGAGGCAAACACCTCCAGTGAATGGAAGGGTTCCCCCAAACATGGTGCATGCTTTATCTACTGAAAACTGCCCCATTATCTTTTCTTCAATTATAAGACATGCATATCTAAGGTAGCCTTCCCTGATGAAGGCATATGTAGAACAATGGTTTATGAACGCAGGAACATACAAAGACAGCTAAATGTTCCATGAACATACCTGACATGTAAAAATAAAATACAGAAAGAAAATTAAAGATCAGATGCAGAACGAGATCATGACTAGTGTTATGTGTATTATGTTAAAAGAAGTAACACTGCAGTGCACTTGACCAATGAGACTGCATTGGTTTAATGATTTGTTCTCTTAATTCTTTATTTAACAAGAAATGAAGGAAAGGGTATTCAACAAGAGGAACCCAGTAGATTTAAAGACAAAATAACATCATTATAATGAATAAATTACATACATTCCTAATGCTAGGTATACTACCCAAAAGCTGTACCCATAGACTCCCAGTTACCAAATAAACGTTTTCTATTCCACTCAGCCGCTGAACCACTTCCTCTGAGATAATTGCCAAAATAGATACTTTATGTAGCTAATCCAACTTTTCATCAAAAACATATAAAATATATTTTCCAAATTTTGAGGGCATTCAGTAATAAAATATAAAAACACAGAAGAAATAATTAGTGATGGTACATTACAAAACATGAAATGCATGATACCATACACCATATTAGTAAAATAACTTGTCACTTACATTATTTGTGTGGTGGATTAGCTTGAGCAAATTTGGTGAGCGTTTTTCTTTGTTTTCTTTGGTCCATGGTGTGCCGACAAGCTCTGATGGCTTAACTGCTCTATAGAGTTCAAATTCTAAGAGCGTGAGCTGTCGAGCAATTTCTATGGGATGGAGCATTAACAATGCTTTTGCATAATCAGGCTGGAAGAAAAAATAACAATATATGACTTTTAAATCTAAAATAAGATGGACATAAAAACTCCATTTCATGGTTTGTTTCAATATCATATGAATAGGATTTCATTCAGTCAATCCTCGAGATATGACAACTAATGGATCAAAAATAAATATTAGAGGTAATTGGTAGGTAAAATGATCTTCCATGAAATATAATAAATTTTTTTCAGCCCAATCCAATTCACTAATAGTCAGCCCTAATTCATGGTCTTTTACAAAAGTCCTAGACACTGAAGTGTTCTCTTACAAAAAGACCTGTGAAACCATTACTGCACTTGTGCCACTTGGATCCTTAGGTTCACTGTAGGTATAGTTATGACATCAGTGGGGATTCAGAAAAGGGTACTATTAGGTATATGAGTAATGAGTTTGTGTGGAAAAGAAAATTTTTTTATAAATAGTTCCTCTTCCTCCACCACACACCCATTCCTGACATATAACCTTGATCACAATTGTGGAAGGAGGTTCAAGCTGCAGAAAGCCTCAAAATACTGGTTATGAACTACAAGTGACATGGAGATCTTGGGAACTACAGCAGTTCTGTGATCAGTATTATAAGTTGAACAAAAGAGGAACAGCCCTGTTAGTGTAATATGGAGAGCTTGTAATGAATAGGTACCTACTGTAATATAATGAGCTTATAATGAATAGGTGCCTACTGACTCAGAAGACAACATTCACCATTAACATGAGAAAGTTACCAGCAATCCCAGAATTGTCTCTCTGATAAATAAAAAAATATTTAAAAAATTTTTCAACACCCTTGTACAGGTACGTACTCCTCATTTAACAACATACTCATTTTACGACAACTTGCATGAAGAGAGGAAAAAAACCATAAAATGAAAATAAAAAAAATTTCCAATGGTGGCAAAGAGAAAGGTTATTCAGTGCCAATAATCTAGCCAAGCCTAAGTTTTGAAAACCTTGAAATCTATGGCTAAAACAATAAATAAGGCTTTAATATACTTTGTCAAGAAAAGCTATCAGTTGAACCTCTTGAAGTTGGCATTCAATGGTTTGGGAACTCCTCTGGTTGGCTTGATTCAGCCGCCATTAGTTCGTTGCACAGCCGAACAGGTGGCGCCACGTTTGTTTACAACTTCAAAACAGTAAAAATTATGCCATATCTCCTTTGTTTTAGTGAGAATAATTCTTAGGAATGAAAAGAAAATGTGTGAATTCTTGTAATTAAAATAAAATGTTAAGTCAAATATGTTTTTTTTATGTTAATGTGAAAATAAATGTATTTTTTTAAATATTCCACTTGAAAAGCCTCTACCAAGTCAATCCTTCTAATCAAAACAATGAGACATTTGGCATGCACGAATTCCTTACTCTTAGTATGCTTGAAAGACTTACATGTAATACAGTTTGATAATTTTTTTTACAACTGTGTATTTACATGTGTTCAATATGCCACCCATGAGATCAGATGAGACTAGAGGTAAAAAGCACAAGAGTAAATCTTTATAAATGCCAGAAAATGCTAGGGCCGTATTTTGAAACTACCATCTTCCGCTTCGAAGAGGCGTTGTTCGGGACAGTTGGTATGCTGGTAGAGGTATACAAACACACCAGTGCTTCCACTTTAGAGTGAAATACCCTAATTTAGGGTAATCAGACCTCTCTTAGGGCCGTATTTTGAAACTACCACCTTCCTTGTTCGATGAAGACCCTGCTCATGAAATCATGAAGCGGTATTTTAAAAACATCGCCGAAAGGCTTTCACAAAATGCAACTCTGTGGGAGGGTTGGTATGCTGGAATAATACACAAACATTTTGTATCAGCAGACAGCTGTTCTACTTCTATCTCACTTTACAGTGGACCCCCGTATTCGCGTTCTCCGGATTCGCGGACTCGCGGACTAGCACATTCGCGGATTTCTCTTGGGAACATTTCCCCGCATTATTTGCGGAAAATTCGCCTATTCGTTGTATTTTTCTATGAGAAATATCCAAAAAGCCCTCATTTTATTTATCAATTTCATCATAAAATGAACATTTTGTGATAAAACTTAAAAAAACCAGGTATAAAAATTTCTGGTGGGTTTTTCCTCAGTTTTAACTAACAAAGTTGGAGGTTTTAAGCATTTTATAGGGGTTCCAACTATTCGCAGGTTCTAACTATTCACAAGGGGTCTGGTACGCATCCCCCGCAAATACGGGGGACCACTGTATACTTATACATACATATATAAACTTTATCACTTACACAACTGCTTTGTGCAATAATACAATTACTACTGCAAAGTCCTGCTGGCTTTACAGCTAAAGCCCACCTACTGATTACGTCACCACCATTCCTTGAAGCTGATTGGTTGGAAATAGTTTCGAAAAGTTCATAAATCTGTGGTTCTTTACATCATTTATTTTGCAATGGTTGTTTTGCCGAACTAAAATACATTGGGCTGATTATGATATAATCTAAGAGCCAAGAGGAGGTGAAAGAGGATCGTTACAGCTTTCTGAAGTTCATAAACTGCCGACAGCCAGTAACTTGGGAACGTGAGGTCTTTTAAGTAGAAAGACAGTCTCTTACAAGAATGTAAATAAGACCATATAAATTATGCATTGAAGTAATGAAAAATATGGACTGCTAAAATATTTGGCATGTGTTATATGTTCCAATACTTACATTAGTTATGCGGTTCTCTTTTAATTTCACAAAAAATATACGAAGAGGTTAGCTCAAGACCACCTCTTCGTTTCCAATCATTTTCAGGCTTCAATCATCTTCGCCTTTGGCATGAAGAAGCACTTCGCAGCACAATAATACCATTTTGGGGACAGAGCGTTTCTTTGTTGAAGGTGATAGTTTAAAAATACAGCCCTTAGCCCATTAGCGAATAGTTTAGTGTTCACTTTCCTCAAAAGATGGTGTTGTGTTTTGTTTACAATTTGACAGCGACATTCACATGCCCTGTGATCGCCGAAATTCATTCATTATTCTTTTATCTCACTACCCTCTACAATAAAAATAAATGATGAAGAAACTAATAGCCATAATTATGAAATATGATATTGTTATAATACAATAAAGTTTCATACATACTTACCTGGCAGATATATACTTAGCTAAGACTCCGTCGTCCCCGACAGAAAAAAAAAAAATTCAAATTTCGCGCCACTCGCTACCGGTAGGTCAGTGATCTACCTGCCTGCCCTGGGGCGGCAGGACTAGGAACCATTCCCGTTTTCTATCATAATTTTCTCTCTTCCACCTGTCTCCTGCGGGGAGGCAGGTGGGTGGGCCATTAATCGTATATATCTGCAGTAAGGTAGTATGAAACACTTTATTGTATATAATATATCTTTTCATAACAATGAACTTACCTGTCAGATATATACTTAGCTGATTGGCACCCTTTGGTGGAGGGTCAGAGACAGCTAATACGGAATAGACAGGTAAACAACATCTGTTGTAGGTATAAAAGAAAAACCTTGGTTCCTACCTGATAGGTGGTAGACTTCGTGGCTGTAGCCCGGTAGTCTGCATCACCTCAAGACTTTAGCGAGATATTAGATCTATGGCTATAGTTCTTGTGGGTCTGTCGATGGGTATATGAACCGCTTACTCGGCAGAGCCTGAAAGGACTTTGTCAATGGGTACTGGACCACTTCTATGACAACACACCTATAAGACATACAAAACATCCCGACCACCTGATCCTAACCACCATGTTAGTATATAGAATTGTTCTGAGTTATCTCCGAACTCATTACAAACAACCCATAACTCGAAACGAAAACGCATTCATACAAAAATTCTAAAAAAAAAAAAATTTTAATACTCCTCTAAAAGATATCACAAGAGTTCCTTACTGAACAACAGTGACCGGCCGCCAGTGCAGCACCGAGCCCTCTTTGTCAGCAGAAATCTAGAACATATCTAGGTTAGAAGGTATGCACAAAGTTAAGGATTGGTGTTTGCTCCCGTACCCAGTATCGTATCCGCCGATACAAAAGGCCCCAGAGAAAAACATTTCTCGTAGGTCACGCGAACGTCTTTAAGATAGTGAGATGCAATACCGAATTGCACTCCAATATGTCGTATCAAATGAATTTTCTTTAGCGACATATTCTTCTGAAAAGAGAGAGACGTCGCCACTGCTCTAACTTCATGGGCTTTTATTTTACTCTTAAAAGCGGAAAGAGTCGTCAGGACAGAACTTGTGAGCATCTGTAATGACGCTCCAATGAAGAAAGCTAATGCGTTCTTATACATGATTCTTTGTGGGGTCCTTAATCGAACACCAAAGACTTTGTCTAGAGCCTCCCATTTGTTTCTTTCTTTGTAAGTAGAACTTCAAGGCTCTTACCGGGCAAAGAGACCTTTCTATTTCTCTCCCTACTAGACTCGATAAGCCTTTGATCTCGAATCTCTTGGGCCAGGGATTCGATGGGTTTTCATTTTTCGCTAGAAAAAGAGTTCTAAACGAGGCAGAAGGCCGAGTCTCTGTTAAAGCCGACTTCATCTTCCAGGGCATGAAGTTCCCCAACTCTTTTGGCTGTCGCCAAAGATAGGAGAAACAAGCATTTCCTTGTTATATCCCTGAACGAAGCTACATGGGGTTAGTGGCTCAAATCTGTCAGAACTGAACTTGAGAACTACATCCAGGTTCCAGCTGGGAGGAGTTAGTTCCTTCGATTTTGTCGTCTCAAACGATCTAATCAAGTCGTGCAGATCTTTATTATCAGCAATCACTAGGCCTCTGTTTCTGAAGACTGCCGAAAGCATGCTCCTGTATCCTTTGATCGTCGATACAGATAAGTGAGAGACCTCTCTCACAAGAACAAAAGGAAATCAGCGATTTCGGTTATAGAGGTACGGGAGGAGGACAACTCTTAGACTTACACCACCTTCTGAATACCTCCCACCCTTCGACTGATAGACTCGTCTAGTGGAAGCTCTGCGGGCTCTAGCGTAGCGCTTGCAGCTTCGCGAGAAAAACCCCTCGCTCTGACAAGTCTTTCGATAGTCGAAAGGCAGTCAGCGCGAGAGCGGGGAGGTTTTGATGAAACCTCTCGAAGTGTGGCTGTCTGAGAAGATCCATCCTTTTTGGAAGGGATCTTGGGAATTCTACTGTCCACATCCAGTACCTCTGCAAAACCAATCTTGTGCTGGCCAAACGGGGCTATCAGGGTCATCCTTGTCCCGTTGGACGCTACGAACTTTCTCAACACTTGTCCCAGGATTTTGAAAGGGGGGAAAGCGTACACGTCCACATAAGACCAGTCTAGCAGGAAGGCGTCGACCATGAGAGCTCTTGGGTCTTCCACCACTGAACAAAAGACTTCCAGTCCTTTGGAAAGGAATGTGGCGAACAGATCTACGTGAGGAGTGCCCAAAGATCCCAAAGACTCTGCACACCTCTGAATGAAGAGTCCATTCTGTGTGAAGGACCTGGCTTCTCCTGCTCAGTCTGTCCACCCTGACGTTTCTCGTACCCTGAACAAATCTTGTCAGGAGGGAGATGTTCCTCTGTGAGGTCCAAATTAGCAGATCTCTTGCTATCTCGTATAGAGATACGGAGTGCGTTCCTCCTTGCTTCCGAATGTAGGACAGGGCGGTAGTGTTGTCCACATTCACTTGGACCACACTGTTTGTCACAAAGGGTTCGAAGAACTTTAGCGCCAAGTGAACTGCTAGAAGTTCTTTGCAATTTATGTGCCAGGACACCTGTGCTGCCTTCCAGGTGCCTGACACTTCTCTCGGTCCTAGTGTTGCTCCCCACTCGGCTTGGGTTCGGAACTTCCAGAGAAATTCCCTTGTTCTCTTTTAGAGGGGACAACCACCATTGTAGGTGTGGTTTCATCTCTATTGGAAGGATAAAACTGTCGGAGAGAAGTCCCGTCTTCCAGTTCCAAGATCTCTTTAGGAAAAACTGAAGAGGACGAAGATGCAGTCTTCCTAGAGGAAAGAACTGTTCGAGCGAGGAAAGGGTGCCTAGAAGGCTTAACCATTCCCTCGCCGAAGTCCGTTCTTTCCCTAAGAAGAGAGAGACTTTTTCCAAGCCTCTCACGATTCTCTCTTGCGAAGGAAATACTCGAAAACCCCGAGAATCCATCTGAATCCCCAGATAGACCAAGTTCTGTCTGGGAATCAGCTGTGACTTCTCGAGGTTTACGAGTAGTCCCAACGCCTTTATCAGGTCTAGGGTCAAAGAAAGGTCCTCCAAACACTGTCTCTCTGTTCTGGCCCTGATGAGCCAATCGTCCAGGTATAGAGAGATGTTGACGCCTTTGAGGTGAAGAAACCTCGCCACATTCTTCATCAGGTTTGAAGACCTGAGGAGCTGTGGATAGGCCGAAACACAAGGCCCTGACTGAAAGATCCTTCCCCCCGTCATGAAACGGAGGTACTTACTTCGACGAAGGGTGAATCGGGACATGAAAATAGGCGTCCTGGAGATCCAGCGACACCATCCAATCTCCTTGACGCAAAGCCGCCAGGACTGAGGCCGAAGTCTCCATAGAGAACTTCTCCTTTAGAACGAACTTGTTCAGAGCGCTGACATCTAGTACTGGTCTCCAGCCCCCCGAGGCTTTCGCAACCAGGAAAAGCCGATTGTAAAACCCCGGAGAGTTTTGCTCTAGAACTAATTCTATAGCTCTTTTGTCCCCACATTTGATTCACCATCAGACAAAGAGTATCCCTCAGTACAGGGTCCCTGTATCTGGCTGACAGTTCCCGCGGAATGGTCGTTAGGGGAGGACTGTCCTGGAAGGGGATAAGATATCCCTTCCTGATTATGGACATCGAAGAGGCGTCCGAGTTTTATGAGTGACCGGCGTCTGCAAATTCGAGAAGAACCTGGCACCCACTGGGAGGTGTTTGGAGGTTGTCTGGTCTCACTTCCCTTTCTTAAAGGGACGGAAGAAGCTTTACCTCTCCTCTCAGGACCTCTTCTCTTAGAGGGAGCTCTGGAGAGAGGGCCTCCTCGAAAGGGCTGAACCGTAGAAGTCGGTCCTTTCTTGTCAACCGAAACAAGGGGTCCTCTTCTTCCTTGCAGTTTGCAGAGAAGATCCTGTGTCGCCTTCTCAGTCAGTGATCGAGAAATGTCCTTCACTAACTGAGAAGGAAACAAGAAGTCAGACATGGGAGCGAAAACCAGGGCTGCTGTGAGGGAGAAACCGCCTTGGTTAAGAAAGAACTAAAAATACTCCTCTTAAGGAGTACCGCTCCAAAAAGAGAGGAGATTTCTCCCGATCCGTCTTGTACTGCCTTGTCAATACAAGAAAGAATACTCAGAATGACTTCGGGGTCTAGACCTTCCGAGTCATGAGCCTTCTTAGACATCACCCCAAGGGACCAGTCTAGGAAATTAAACACTTCCAAAATATGGAAGAGGCCCTTGAGGAGATGATCCGTCTCCGAAATCGCCCAAGACACACGAGCTCCGTTCAAAGCGTGTCTCCGCGATGAATCAACCAAGGTTGAAAAGTCCGCTTCGGCTGCCGCTGGGAGAGAAAGGCCCATGTTCTCCCCAGTACGGTACCAGAAACCTCTCTTGCCAGAAAGTATGGCTGGAGGCATACAGAAGGTGGTTCTGCCCAGATCCTTCTTTGACAACATCCATTTGTCTAGAGATCGTAGGTCTCATCTTCAAGACCGACGAAGACTTTGGTACAACCGCACTCGAAAACAGTGATCGAGGCGAAGGAGGAGCCGCAGGAGTCAAAGAATCTCCGCATTCCCGCAAAAGAAGGTCTGTTAGAACTCTATAGTTAGAGACTCCTTCTCTACCGTTACCCTCTTCTTCCGAATCTCCTTCTACACCTTGCGGAGAATCGGCCTGAAAAACGAGAGGATCTTCATCCCGTTCTCTCTCTACTGGTGACAAACTCCTACTAGGAGAGGGACTCATAGAGTGAACAGACTCTCTCTCAAGTCTAAAAGAAGTCTCGCGTCTGCTTGACTTCTCACGCCTGGAAAGCTCCTCGCGCTTGGCTGGCGCCTCGCGCTTGGCTGGCGCATCTCGCTTGGCTGGAGCTTGTTGCCTGGCTGGCATCTGGCGCCTGGCTGACGCCTCGCGCTTGTCTGGCGCCTCACGCAAAGCTGACTCCTCGCGCCTGGCTGGCGTCTCGCGCTTGGCTGAATCCTCGCGCCTGGCTGGCGCCTCGTGCTTGGCTGGCGCCTCGCGCTTGGCTGAATCCTCGCGCCTAACTGGCGCCTCTCGCCTGAGCGTATCCTTATCTAGAGCAACTCGCTCGGATAGTTCCTGACGCTTGCATGACTCTTCGCGCCTGGAAGACGTCCCATGTCTGGAGGACGCTTCACGTCTGTCCGGTGAAAGAAGACGAGACTTCTTAATAGGAAGTCTAGCGTCCTTCTTGCGAGGGGGATCCCTCGAAAGAACTCCAACCAAAGAGGCTATCTGCTCTTGAACTGCAAGCAATATCCTCTTGGAAGCCACACCAGCGTCCTCTTCAAAAGACGAAGCAGGAGAACTCGAAGGAGTGTGATCCTCAAATGCTGTTCGAGGAGGCGTTGAAACCAGCTTAGCCTTCTTGATAGAAGAAGGAGCTTCCTCCGAGAAGCGTTCCGGGCTCGAGTCGAACGCGCGCTCTTTCCAATGCCTTTTCAGTGGCCTAGAAAGATCCGAGTCCTTCCACCCTCGTTTAGGTGAAGGAGAACCGGACGACGAGAAACAATCTCGTAGGACGCTTCTATTAGAGCGGTCCTGAGCAGACTGTAGCGAAACAGAACCTGCTGAAGGGACGCCTGACCGTTGGGGATTCCCCACAACCTCCGTACGACTTTCGACTTTCCTACTCCTCTGGGTATGTGAGTTTGGAAGAGGTCTAGGCCTGGGAGCATCGCAGGGACGGTCAGACGCCCCCTCCACAACACTGGGAACACTCACTTCACTAAGTAATTCACAATCACTTCCCTTACCTTGCATGGCCGCCATCTTTGTCTTCATTTTACGAAGAGTAGCCTTCAGATTGGCGATTTCCGAAGCCGAATCCGAATGCAAAGCCTGTGAGGATTCAGATACATAGGGAGAATCATATTCATTAATAAAAGGAGAGTTAGACTCAGAAAAAGGCTCAATAGGCCTTGTACTCACACTCTTTTGTGCAGCCCGTCTAATTCTATCCCTCTCTAACTTCTTCAAGTAAGAAGTTAGAGTCTTCCATTCATTAGCATTCAACTTTTCACACTCAATACAGGTGTTAGCCAAAGAACAGTCAAACCCCCTACATTTACGACATACAGTGTGAGGATCAACCGAAGCCTTCGGTATCCTCACCTTGCAGCCTACATTCACACACACTCTCACACTAACACTTGAATCAGACATTCTATTAGAAAAATCAAAAGCAAGTCCAAATCCAGTCCACAGTAGCGAATGCCAAAACAACGATCCAGTACGTCACCAAGAAATCCAATATAGATGATCAAAAAAAAGTCTTGAAAAGCGAATTCCAGTCAGGAGGTAGTAACAACAATGTTGATACCACCGGCGACAGAGAAAATATGATAGAAAACGGGAATGGTTCCTAGTCCTGCCGCCCAGGGCAGGCAGGTAGATCACCTGACCTACCGGTAGCGAGTGGCGCGAAATTTGAATTTCTGTCGGGGACGACGGAGTCTTAGCTAAGTATATATCTGACAGGTTAAGTTCATTGTATGAAAACCAAATTTAGAATATGAAAGACACTGCTAAAAATGTGCAGATTCTGAGAAAAGTTTAGTACTGTATTGACTTAGTACATATTGTATTGACTTACTAGTAGGCTGACTCTGGAATGTAGGCTAATGTGTTAAATAAAGTATACACTATTCTAAAGAAAATGATACATTATGAAGTTATAAAATGATGAAATTAAAATATATGAGTGATAAAATGATAAAAAGTGTTGTCAGAACTTTGCCAAGTAGTAGGCTATGTCAGAAACTACCTTTGTTTATATAACTGAAAATTATTGCTATTAGTCGAAATAAAGAGAATAACATGTTTAATGACGTGGTAACTGGAACAAAACCCCGTCGTTAAATGAGGAGTACCTTATCAAAATGCACTAAAAAGTGAAAAATAAATTTTTTGAAACAACAGGATTTTCTTACAATTAATCATGTCTACAAAAATAAATGCATGGGAGCCAAACATGGAAGGAAGTGCTACAAGAAAAGAATTTCTTATAATTATTTCTTGTAGTATTCCCTTCCATGTTTGGTGCCCAAGCTTGTATATATTATTGTAGACAATTAATTATAAGAAAATTCTGTTCTCAAAATATTTAAATTTTCACATTTTAGTGCATTTTAATAAAAGCATATTTTAAATATTTTTTGTCTTTTTATTTTACATTTTTACTTTTGACAGAAATTGTAACCGATTTATGAAGGTAGTTAATGAAACTTATATATGTACTACTGTCTAGCCAAAGAGGGTTTGAAAAATCCAGTTATTATTTTTTCTACTGAGTCAGAGAAGTTATGAAAAATCTGTAGTTATTAACCCATCTACCAAGTCAAAGAAGATGTGAAAAATCCAAAGTTTCATACAAATCCTGAGATACTGAGAGAGGTTACTGTTGGGTCATTAGAAGTCAATGCTGACCTACTGATCATTTAAGGTTGTATTGTCACTGGAATTGAGTAACCATGGAAAATTTCAAGTTCGTTGGACAAAGGGAACAGGTAAAAAATTGAGTTACAAGTTTTGACCCCAACAGACAGACACAGACATGCAGAATTAAAGTTCAATATAAGCATGTAAAAATGTGGAAAGAGTTATTTCAAGGATCTGAACTTCACTATGCAGCCTTGTCACCTGTCACATGCTGGAAGTTTCAAGTGTAACTTGCCCAAGTCAGGGTGCAATGGTGTTTTTAAAATGTGTTTCCTGGAACAAGCTGTTATAAGAAACAGTCTAAGTTGATTCCCGAATCTCTTGTCAGAAAAAATATGGTGGTGCTTTCACTGGACAAAGAAGAACTTCTCTATCACTGTACTTAAACCAAAAGAAGGGGTGACAGAAGATATTGTAGAATAGTATAGGCTACCTGAGTTTGAGTCTTGCCTACAAAGTTGGCTCTGAATTATGATCCAGAAAAACTCAAATCCTTTACAGGCATGGCTCTTCCCCAGAATGGGAACAACACAAACCCATTTCAAAAATGCAAAGTTATTCAGACGAGACCCTCAAACCCCATTTCCAAACTTTTATGTGGCATGCTCAAAGGTTCCTACTCATAAATGAGAGGTGATAACTGTCATCCAAGGAATTTCATTATCACAACTTTTAATCAATCTTCTAAGTTTTAGTAAAGAACTCTCATCTAGTTAAAAAAAAAAAGCTCAAAGATCAATTAGTGGGCTTATCAACTATACAATGATGGCCAATTCTGACAACGTGCAGATTAAAATTAGATAACCATTATATATAGGTTACATTTTTTATAGAAATCATTAAGTATATAAAATTAAACGCCTAAGGAATGTGAGAAAGTTGTCAACAGGGGAATAGGTATGTCAAGTGAATTAATGCTTATTTCACCATACCATTTACACAACTGGTTCCACTTAGCTTGGAAGAGGTTGATGGTTAGAGCTTTGTAGAAAATCCTCAATTTCTGAGACATGGCTGGGTAGCCTCCCAACATTAAACTGAAATATTTCCAAAAGCATGGCTGGCAAAGAAAATGTTTCTACTTGGGTTTCCTGCTGGGATAATCAACCATCAAAGACAAAAGTTTGGAGAATTATTTCTGGAGCCAAAGAGGGGCCATGTGGGTCATCTTCAGATTCCTGGAAACCCAAAACTAGCTCAGGAATTCAATGACAAGCCGATATGGAAGGAAAGTGCTCCCCCCAACCCAAATGTCTCAAAGATTCACTGGTGTATCTATTTTCTATGCTGCTTGGTCTGGTTGAACTACACAGTAAACTCGTAACTTGCATTGAGACACTAACAGAGTGCCCCTCTGAAGCCAAATTACTTTACAGATCTATGGATAATGTGATCATTTGGATGGGTGATCCTGCTTCTATCTGACTGATCTGTTCACTACCATGTGCCTTCCAATGATGAACATGAGAACTATGTGGCCTTGTACTTTTTTTCTCTTTAATCCAATATCCCATTCCCTAGTGGTCCAATATGTGGTCGGTTACAACCAACATCCTATTCCATGGTGGTCCAGTATATGTGCTTCCAAACTCAGCTTTAATTTATATGCTAATAGCAAAATCTCTGGAGAGAGGGACTATTCATACCAAAATTTAAGGGTCTTTTATTACAATTCCACTAAAAATTCTCAGGTGACATAAGTGAAAAACCTTCAGGTTGAAACATCACCGACCAGAATCTTATCTGCAGAGACTGCATTCTGGAATGTGGGGGATGAGCATCTGCAAATCGACTTGGCAGCCAATCACAGATCACCAAAACTTGGCCAGAGAAATGTGCCAGAGATGAGTTAGTGAAGATTACAATTTCTGAATCCTGTCCTTCATCTGGTTAACCATTTCCACCATGACAACCATCGTGCTCAGGTAGACACCACCTTACTGGCATCACTTTATGCTTCTCTCAGCTGATATGCCGGCTAAACTATCAACAGACCTCAATGAGGCAATAAAGGTGCCAATGCAGCTTCTCTGTAGACAAAGACATCACCAGCTAGGTTTGTGCTACTCCTGTAAGGCCATGCTGCTACTGATTCACAAGTCCTGGCATCTACCTTACCCAGAAAAAGTAAAGGTCTTACATCAAAGATGATTTATTGGGACATAAAATTATACTTCTTTGATGTCCAGGATGGCAAGAAGTTCCTTTTCATGATAAAAGAAATGGAAGGATTAACCAAGGCCATAGTTTCCATCATGATAAGGGTCTGTGGATGAAATGTATTAATATGGCATAGGTTGATGATGGACCACCATCCACAAAAACTTATAAACTAGAAAAAAAAAGTCTGGTGAATCATCCAGCATCTCCTCTAATGTCTGCTTCTCCTGCAGTGACCTCTCTTCATTGCCCAAAGCCTAGAAATGCAAAGGAGCCTAACAATAAGCATTGAATCCTAAGGGAAACATAGTGTGTAAGGGGTTTGGTCTCTAAAAATTACATTTGTACCTGTCCCTGATGATCCATCACACATATAACACACCTCACCTAACTATAGACAAGCCATGTTCTTCAAAAATAGAATACATTCATAACCTTTAATCCTCTTTGAAAGAAGCCTCGCCCATAGACTGTCTTCCTTCCTTCCTGGGGTGGAAGGCCAACTGTTGTATCCCAAACTAAGATGATGCTATTGGCATAGAAGGGTAAGATTAACTGGTGTTATGGCATCCTCAGCTATCCACTATTGTGAATGGGTAACTCACCAAGTTGCTGGATCCTTGCAAACAGAAGAGACTCCTCAGTGTTCATCACCAACCTCACAGTCAAAACCACTTGCTAGAGTTCCCAAAAATTTAAATCATGCATCCTTGAAGTCCAAGGAAACCAAAGATGTTGGAGAAGTCCATCACTAATGAATCCCTATCCTTCAACATCACACAGGTAAAGCAGTAAAAGGGCACCCAAATATTTAAGGAAAAAACCACAGCTGAGATACACCATCAATGTATTGGTGTATACGAACGATATCCTCAAACATCCTAGGTCCTTCAGTCAACAGTGAACTTTTCACAGGTCCTTCAGTCAACAGTGGACTTGTCACAAGTATTTCAGTCAACAGTGAACGTGTCAACCCCATGAACTAAACCTGCCAATTCTACTCCAGCAGAAAATACACCGTGGTTTCAATCTCCACTGCAGTTAAACTGCAGAGACCAATTTTACTGATCTTTGGTGGAGCTATATTTACATAAGTCTGAATATCATTAGCTTTTAAGTGATAACCCTAAGACCATTATTAAGAAGAAATTTCTTCTAAAAGCCACAAGCATCATCTTAAAAGTTAAACCATGGTTTAATGCTGCATTTAAGCTTCTAACATGAAACACATGAGGCTTATCCTTTATGGAGGAACAACTGATCAGGCTTTCTGTAGCATAATTTTATTGAGCTTAGAAATGAAGCTCAGGTTGTCTATGAGAGAAGAGCTAAAAGAGCTTATGAGGGTGTGAGGATCTAACTCTCCAGTGGTGATGACCACAGGTAATGTTCTATTTTCAAGTTATCACTTTTATTCAAACATACCTCCCCTTGTAGGAGTTAATGGTTCTGTTGCATATTGCCCTATATGGAAGGAAGAACTTTTGGCTGAAGCTTTGTGAGCAAACAGTGGCGCGAGTCTTTGGTGTTGCCTCAGTCATGCTTTCCACAGCCTAAGTTGTGTTCAATGGCCTTCAGGTCTAGAGAAGTCAAAACTTTTTAAAAGACTGCTTATTTGAAAGCTCCTAAGATTACTACTATTTTCAGAAGATTAGCTGGTCTTGAACTAAGTGTCCTCATACCTACCTCTGAATCTAGGCCAATTTCAATTACCCCAGTTTTATACATATAAAGATTTTGAGAAGTAATCTCTTGAGGATTTTTGCAAGTTTCAGAAAGGCCTTAGTACTTGTAATGCCCTCTGGTCAACATCTACAATCTTCCAGAGTGCTCTTGATGTGAGTGCAGAGGCATGCATGGTCAACCTTGGTCAACCTAGATTTTAGTGTAGCCTTTGAAAAAGTGAATCACGAAGCACTTACCATATATACTCATGTAACATGCGACTTTTGAAGACCTAATTTTGGAGATAATTTCAAGGGGGTCACAACATACACAGGATGAAAAATTAGTGTATGTAATATTCACATACTAGTAATGCATGATAAAATACAAACATAATGAATATGCACCTTTTCTATGGATCTTCTAAAATCCAATAATACTGTATGTATTTTCATATTACTATTTTATTATAACAAACAAAAATAGCAATAAAAGTTTTGGTTTGGAAATCCGCTGAGGGCAATCGTGAGGTAAGTTTATTTTGCTGTACTGAACTCATATCTGAGCGATTTTCTTTTTTCTAGTTAGCATAAATGAACCTATAGATACTCCATTGATATGGGACAAGGTTATTTTATGTTATACAGTGTTTTCAATAATAGTTGTTAGCAAATGAACATTCTTTCCTCAGCTTAAGCTACAGCTTGCTGCTTAAATTTAGCAGTATATGCCCTTGGCAATCTTTTCTCCATAGCGAATAAGGTTATACTAATGTAAAAATATATCATCCTATTCTAATTAACTTCATTTGTACCATAACTAAGGCAATCTTTTACTATCGTATAATGGTTGAAATGCAAGCAAACCCCGTTGTTATCAGATTCGGTTGTTCATAGCAAATTAACTGTTTTTGGCTGTAGGAGTTTACACAACAAGTATAACATTACTATTGATACTTTTAGCATTCTCTTTTACAATTTAACTTAACTAGATGGGATAGATAAAGAGATGGAGGAAAAGGGGTTAGCCTAACTATAAAATGGGATACATAAAGAGGAGGAAAAGAGGTTAGCCTATTGTAATTTGGTCTCAAAAAATGCATATTACATGAGATACATGATCAAATCATTTTTAAAGGGTAAAAATTTGGGGGTCGTATGATATACAAGATCACATGTTACACGAGTATATATGGTACTATTCACAATCTAGGATTATTAGGAACTGGAGGATCTTTCATTAATATTTCAAAATTATATAGTATTTATAATTACATAGCTATAAGTCCCAATTATACAGCAGCCTGAAATAAAAAATGTTGAGAGTAACGCTTCAAAACCTTGTGTAGGCGATCATCCCGACCACTAGCGGGAGAATAGGAATGATGGTAAGCAGATTATTCAATTTTGTTCATCCTTATGTCCATCAGTGGAGAGGAGGGTTGGTTCTGATTCTGTAATTACTTGGCAAGTGTAAATAAAACCTTATTTTATCAAAAAAATGAAATTTTCATTATTAAAATGAAGTTTTATTGTATACTTACCGAACAATTATAGAGCCGTGATTTCCACGAGCGGCAGGATACTAAATTCAAATTTAGCGCGTCGGCGTCGCCAACACTGGTGGTGATGACGTCATCTCCCTCCACTCGCGGGAGAACCAGGTACAACTGCCCAGGTGAATCCAATTCTTTCTGCCCGTCCGTCCACCTAAGGGGAGGAGGGGGGTGGGTATAATCATAATTGTTCGGTAAGTATACAATAAAACTTCATTTTAATAATGAAAATTTCATTTTTATTGTAGTGTCTTACCGAACAATTATAGAGCTGATTACACATTTATGGGAAGGTGGGATTTCAGTGGACCACTAGTATTTTTAAATGGTTACATTTATTGCAATACCAGTAAACACTCAAGGTGTCTGTTGTACCTTACCTTGTAAGAGAGCTACAGCAGACTGTTACTGCCTCTGGTCGGTGCTCTTCTTACTATTGTAGAGGAATTGGAATTTGCCCAAAGTTAGCCTCTACAGGAGTGGAATCCTTCCGTAGTTCAAGCGAGTCAAGGCTGACTGACGGAGGATAGTAACAACAAAGATTGCCCTTGCCCTGGGCTAAGACCAGAAATTCAATCATACAAAACATTTGTCACAACACCAGATTTAAAAACATATATACCCAACCATTGTAAAATCTGACCTAACAGACTGTGAGTATCCCAGGTACTCAGTACCCCCAGCTTCCCTTGAACTCGACAACCTATTCAAGGTGAAAAAGTTAGCATAGAGGTGACGACCCCTGTGCCGTTTCTCCCAACACCATGCCAGAAAACCGCCACCGGACCTAACGTTTTACAATTCTCGAAAACCGTTTCTATCTCTTTGAGATAATGACTCGCAAAAAACCGAATTCGATCTCCAGAACGTCCTCTGAAGAATCGAAGCTAAAGATAAATTCTTTCTGAATGCTAAAGAAGTTGCCACTGCTCTAACCTCGTGAGCTTTAAACTCTCAGAACGGAAAGATTGTCGTTCTCGGACTGCGAGTGAGCTTCCCTGATAAGCTCTCTAATAAAGAACGATATAGCATTCTTAGAAAGAGGACGAGAGGGATTTTGAACCGAGGTCCAGAGCTTAGAAGATTGTCCTCTGATACCCTTAGTGGCAAACAGATACTGCTTAATAGCCCTGACTGGACATAAGAGCCTTTCTTCCTCCTCATGTCCAACCAAATCAGATAAGTTCCTTACCACAAAACTCCTCGGCCAAGGATTAGAAGGATTCTCATTTTTGGCTAGAAAGGTCAAAGATACCGAAAATACAGCATTGCCTTGAGAGAAACCGACTCTTTTGTCTATAGCGTGCAATTCGCTGACACGCTTAGCAGAAGCTAGTGCAATAAGAAAGAGTGCCTTCTTAGTCAAGTTCCTGAGTGAAGCCGACTTCAAAGGCTCAAACGGTGGCCCCATGAGGAACTTAAGCACCACATCTAAGTTCCAAGCCACTGTATCTTGCGGGAGCTTAGTGGTTTCGAAAGACCTAATGAGGTCCGACAGATCTGAATTGGAGGAAATATCCAAACCTCGATGTCGAAAAACCGAAGAGAGCATGGCTCTATATCCTCTGATCGTCGAAGAGCCAGTTTTCTTAGAGTTCCTAAGAAATAGAAGAAAATCTGCTATTTCTGTTAAAGAGGTCGCAGAAGTAGAGACTTTAGCACTTCTACACCACTCTCTGAAGATTCTCCACTTCCCTTGATAGAGTTTTTGTTAGAAGACTCTCTCCTACAACGAGCGATAGCTTCTGCAGCTCTTCTTGAAAATCCTTTCGCTCTGACAAGATTCCGGACAGTCTGAACCCTGTCAGAGCTAGAGCGGACAAGTTTTGGTGGAACCTCTTGAAGTGAGGTTGTTTGAGAAGCCACTTCTCTGGAGGAAGAAGTCTGGGAAGTCTACTAACAACTGGAGAAGGTCCGGGAACCACTCTTTCCTGGGCCAAAAGGGAGCGATTAACGTTAGCGTTACATTGCTGTGCGACATGAACTTGTTCAGCACCTCTCTTATTAGACCGAACGGAGGGAATGCATAAGCTTCCAGACCCGACCAATCCAACAGCATTGCGTCCACCGACCAAGCTAGAGGATCTGGGACTGGAGAACAAAAGAGAGGAAGACGGTTGTTCCTCGATGTCGCGAACAGGTCTATTGACGGTCGTCCCCCGAAGCGCCAAAGTTTCTGACAAATCTTGTTGTCCAAAGTCCACTCCAGAGGTAACACTTGCTGTTGACGACTTAACTCGTCCGCCAGGACGTTCATCTTTCCCGGAACAAATCTCGGGACTAGCTGAACCTTCGCTTCGTTTGACCACAGGAGGAGATCCTTGGCTACTATTCGTACAGAGAGAAAGACTGAGTCCCCCCCCCCCCTGTTTCCGCACGTACGAGAGAGCCGTGGAGTTGTCGGAATGCACTGCCACTACTCGCCTTCTACTAAGCTCCGAAACTGTCTGAGCCCTAAGAAAATTGCTAACAGTTCCTTACATTTATGTGGAACTTCTTCTCCTTCTCCGACCAAGCTCCTGAAGTCCGTTGATTTCCCAGTAGGGCTCCCCACCTGTGTCCGATGCGTCGGAAAAGAACTGTAGGTTCGGGAGGATGGGTCGTAGATCTAACCCTTCTTCCAACCTTGCTCGAGAGAGCCACCACCTTAGGTCCTCTTTTATTTGATCTGTGACAGGAAAGGTAATCGAGTCTGGTTGTGTCTTCCTGCACCAAGAGGCTCTCAGGAAAAACTGCAAGGGTCTCATGTGCAGTCTTCCCAACGTCACAAATTTCTCCACTGACGTCAATTTGCCCAGGAGCCTCATCCACTGATTGGCAGAACTTACCTTTTTGTCCAAGAACTCCTGAAACTGTCTCCAGACAGCCTTGAACCCTCTTCGGGGACAGAAAAGCGAAAAACTTGAGCATTCAGAATCATCCCCAAATAAAGGATGCTCTGAGATGGAACCAACTGGGACTTCTGTTTGTTGACCAGAATTCCTAACTTTCTGGCAAGATCCAGAGTTGTTCCAAGGTCCTTCATGCACCGACTCTCTGATTCCGACCGGAGAAGCCAATCGTCCATAGAGGGAGATTCTTACTCCTAATATGTGTAGCCAGCTTCCTATCGGGGATAGAACCCTGGTGAAAACTTGAGGAGCGGTCGCTAGTCCGAAGCAAAGCGCCCGAAACTGAAACACCTTGCCTTCGAACATGAACCTCAGGTACTTCCGAGATTCGCGATGTATCGGAATGTGAAAATAAGCGTCTTGCATGTCCAGAGAGACCATCCAATCCCCCTGTCTGATGGACTCCAGAACCGACCGAGTGTCTCCATATGAAATTTTGTTTTCTGGACATGCAAGTTCAGGGCGCTCACATCCAAAACCGGCCTCCAGCCCCCTGATGACTTGGGAACTACAAAAAGGCGATTGTAAAAGCCTGGAGGAAAATCCCCTTCTATCTGTTCTATCGCTTCTTTGAGAACAAGCGCTTCCACTTCTGCGGCTAGCGCCAGAAATTTGTCTGAGCCCGGAGAGTATGCCTGGAATGGAATTGGCACAGGTGAGAGCGAGGGAGGTGAAACGAGAGGAATCCGATCGCCGAACTTGAGTACTTGCACTACCCAGGCTTCTGCTCCTCTGTTTTCCCATTCCTCCCAAAACAGAGCCAGCCTGGCTCCCACTGGTGCATGAAGAACCCGAGGCTTTTCATTTTGGAACGTTTGTTAACCTTGGCCGAGGCCTTAGACTGATGGTCGCAAATTCGATTTCGGCCGAAAGAAGCGCTTGGGTTTTCTCCCTCGAAAAGGCGCTTGGGCCAGAGGAGAAACCGAAGGAACACGTCTCCACAGGAGCTTTAGGTCTCTTAGTAGACTGTGCCAGTAAATCCGAAGTAGATTTCTTATCTAGCGCAGACGAAATTGACAACACTACATCGTCTGGAAAGAGGTTATCTTTCACAAAAGGAGCAAACAAGAGAGCAGACTTCTGTTGGGACGTAACCCTTTTAGAAGCAAAGGAGCACCAAAGTTGCCTTTTCTTAAGGGTACCAAAGGCGATGAGCGAAGCTAACTCATCACATCCATCCCTAATGGATTTGTCCGCACAGGACAAACACCATCCAATCCTCCGCTAACTCCTGGAAAGAGAAGGACAGTCTTCGATCTTGGCCGCTAAAGCGCCAATAGTCCAATCAAGGAGCTAAAGACTTCCAAAAGTTTAAATTGATTCTTTACAACGTGGTCCAACTCAGGCGCTGTAAAGAAAACTTTCGCTGCGGCGAAAGCAGATCTTCTAGAGGAGTCGATTAAACTGGAGAAGTCTCCCTGGGAGGAGGCAGTAAACTCCCAGAGAAGGGAGCCTTTCCCCAGTTACATAAAAACCTATACCTCTTACGAAGCAACTTAGAGGGAGGTAAGCAAAAAGAGCCTTCCCTAAGTCTCTTTTTCATAGACATCCATTTCTCCGTCTCTTTCAACGAATGTCCTAACCGCTTTAGATAGAACAGTTTTGGGAGGAGAGGGTCTGAAGTTTTCCTCCTCATCAAAAAAGTCGAAGTTGGGGAGCGCAGAGCCGCTTTCTCAAAATAATCTGGATAGATACCAGAAGAAATCTAAGGAGACGTGAATAACACGAGAGGTGATGTGAATCCTCCTCCTCTACTTCTTCTTCATTCTCCGATACCGCCGAAGAAGTAGACGGAACTACAACCGGATCTGAAGGTTTCGAACCACCCTTGGACTCATTCATCCAGTTGTTAACATCTCTAACTGCTTGCGCAAAGGCGCCAGAGACGAATCAAAAACAGTTAACGTAGGCTTGGAAGAGCCTAAATGTTCAGCAGGAGGCGGAAAAACTACTTGCGCCTCGCTCGGAGCCGCCGAAATTCGAGGCGAAACAGGCGCATCAGGCGTAACAGACGAAAAAGCGCCTAAAGAAACACCCTTAGAACTGCTAGCTACAGCGCTAAAACCACAATCTCTACTAGTAGATGGAGCCGAAAAAGGCACAGATTGAGGCGACGAACGAGCCGCTAACGGCCGCGGCGCAACCCTACTCTCAGGCTCCTTATACCGCTTGACTGGAGGAGGCGAAGAATCGGCGCCTGAACGCCTCTTTAAGGGACGCGAAACGGGCGAATCTCGCCAAGAGCGCCGCGCGACCGGAGACGAATCGCTTGAATCATTCGAAAGGCGTCTGACAGCCAACACCTTTCCAACGCTTAACCGAGCCCTGTTGAGGCGCAACAGGCTCAACAAGAGACGGCTCCTGTCTGTGGGCAAATCCCGATCGACTCCCTTGGACTTCCGGTATGTCTTCTCCCCGGTGCGGGGGAGCTGGACAGTGACCTTTGTCTAGGAGACGTGTCAGGACAGACAGACGCACCCTCAACTACACTCTTACCTGAGGTCGCTTTCTCCAAAACGTCTTAACTGAATTACCAAGTTGCAAACCGTATTCGCTAGTACCGAAAATTTCTGATCTAACCTCGATTCCAGACTGGCAATGGTGTCGAAGAAACTACACGGGAAGCCGGAGAAGTGGGATTAGTAGGAGGAATAGGAGGTGTAGTTAAAGGGAGACATAACAATTTGAGGAGAAACAGAAGGAACAGATGCATCGCAAGACGAAGCAGAGCTAAGTCTACTTTCCCTAAGCGCTGCTTTTCTAATTCTGTCTTTAGCTAATTTCTCCGAGTATGAACTAAAAACTTCCATTGAGAATCAGTCCAATCAACTTACACTCGTTACAATGTTTCGAGATCTGCTGAACAAACCTGTCCCCCTACACTTAACACATTTAGTGTGAGAATCATATTCTAACTTGGATAATCTAGTTTTACATCCTGAGATGCAAAACCTAACTCCCGACGGGGACTAGAAATCCGACATGGCAACGCCTAAATAAAAAGCAAAATAACACAACGCCAAAAAAGAGTACTTCACCAATTCCGAAGATCAATTCCACCAGAAAAAAAGCGAAGCAAAGTCATCCAACCGCACCGACCACCGATGTTCACCGGACGCCGGCAGGAAAAGAATTGGCTTCACCTGGGCAGTTGTACCTGGTTCTGCTCCGCGAGTGGAGGGAGATGACGTCATCACCACCAGTGTTGGCGACGCCGACGCGCTAAATTTGAATTTAGTATCCTGCCGCTCGTGTGGGAAATCACGGCTCTAGTAATTGTTTCGTAAGACACTACAATAAAAATATTATTTTCATCTAAGTAACTTAGCAAGTAATTACATAACTGATTCCCACATTGAAATGAGGTGGGGAACATGGACATATTCTACTCCAAAGTATAGTTACGTAATAAATTGAAACAGAAAAGTTGCTAGCATTGAATATAATGCTTGTTGTTCCTTATCAGTTAAGAGAGCTACTGGGATACTGCCTCTGGTTGGTGCTCATCTTAACCCATAGTGGTGTGGTTTGGCAGTATAGCCAAGTGTCAACTACTACTACATAAGTGGTATCTTTACAGCAAAGGTTCATGCCGAATCTGGTCAAGCATGATAGGTGCCTGCCCTTGCCCTGGGCGCAGCACCTAATAACAACCACCATACAATATTGTTGCCTACACTGAGATAAAATCACAACCCATCCACTGAGAGTGGTGGGTGCTTCAGATGCATTGCACCCCCTACCTCGCCCAGACACCTTATTACAAGGTGAAGATATAATAGGAAAAAATCCGATGCTTCCTTCCCCTATACCATACCATTCACTAGATATGGTCTGAACACTTTTAACTTCCATAAAAGCATAAATAACTGAAGAACGATTACATTCCCAGTAGTTTGAAGGCAGAATGGACGTGCGAGGCCTAAAGTGGTAGAGGTTACTCTGACTTCCTTAGCTCCAATGATAAGAAGGAAAACTGCTCCTCTAATTTTTGAGTGTGCCTTAATGTAAAAGCCCATTAGTGCAATACATTCTTGTCAGTGGATGAAACTAATTTTGCCATACTGCTATATGCAAAGGATGGTCCTCTGAAAACTCTAAATGGACAGGGACCTCCAATTGAGCTATGAGCTTGGGACTAGTGGACACTCATGAGAGCTCAACGCAAGAGATGGTGCCAGGCTGTAACTGGCGCCAAAGGAATAGGGTGCTAAGTGAGCTGGATACCAGTTGAGTGAGCTATGAGCTCAGGACTGGTGGGCGCTCGTGGGAGCTAGCGGGAGCTCAACGCAAGAGATGGTGCCATGCTGTAACTGACGCCAAAGGGATAGGATGCTAGGTGAGCTGGACGCCAGTTGAGCAAGCTATGAGCTCAGAACTGGTGGGCACTCATGGGAGCTACCAGGAGCTCAGCGCAAGAAATGGCACCAGTCTGTAACCGGCGCCAAGGGAATAAGGCATTAGGCGAGCTGTATGCCAAGTGAGCTCAAGGCTCGTGGCTCTACTATAGCTGGTGCCTAACCAAGCTTACGCCAGAATGTAGCTGCCACCCAGCGAACCAGGCGTCAGACAAACTAGAAGTTCGAGGCCCTGTAAAGCCCTAACTCTGGGAGCCAGACTTTAGCTGACTCTAGGTGAGTTAGAAGCCAGGAGAGCTTGAAGTCCTGTATTTACTCCTTAAGAAAGTGAAATGCAGAGATAATGCAGAGGGCTAGATACTTCTAGAGGACGATGCAGTGGAATTAAGTGACATATTGTGCCTGAAAGCTAAAGAAATGGCTGGATCTCACTAATACGTCCTAGTCAAAGCCAGAGGCTACGCGGAAGGGTGTCTTCCTAGTTAGGACATCAAGAAGAAACTCAGGGGAACAAGCAAGGGACATGGATATAGTACATCCAAGATCCAGGAGACGTGATCCCTTCCTTGCTTGGACGCAGCAAAGACAAGATAAGATTGTCAAAGCTGGGCCATAGTGCACAGATACTTAGTTAAGGATAATCCGATACCCATTTGCTAATGGAGTATGACATAGGCCGTCACTCGAACAACTGTCTATCTGCCAATTTTTGGATTTTGTGAATTGAGCAACTCCTCTTCTATATACTAGTTTAGACATTGTAAAAAAATATGTTTTTTGCGTTCATAATCTAGGGAGAGTGAGAGTAACTAGAATGATAAATGCGCAATATTTGAGAGGTTTTATTCGAGTGAAAGAGCCTGGGATGAAAATGAATCGAACAACAGTATATCTACAAAATTGCAGATAAGTGGTTACTCATGAGAAAAGGAGCCTGGATAATGTTCTGTCGAACAAAACGCTATCTGCTGGCGTCCACCAATGAGGTTCTTGGATTTGCTATGACGTCATATTTAAAGGGCGCTTGGTTTGGCTGTCAAGTTCTCGTGTTCCGTGGTTTACCTTATAATTTTCATTAAGCATCGTTTCTGAACAAAATAACAGTTATTGTGATCATCAACTATGGGTAGAAAGCATAAAGAATCAAATGAAATGAAAACAATGCAGTAGAATGTAGTACTCAGTGTGAAAAGAAGAATAATGTGAGTGCACACAAGATTACTCCTCGGTCTTTTAAGGTAAAAAACCACTGAAAATACCTTCCAAACAGTATACCTTACTGGATTTTAAAAATCTATTAGCCTATAATTACTGTACCCATTATTGGATAGTCAGATATGTTAAATGGGAAAAAATGATTTGGCCTCCTAAGATCCCAGAATTACTTTCTAGGACAATATTATATCAGAGGCTCACAAGAAGTCTACTATGAATGATGAACATTCATGAATTACCATATTTACTCGCATATCATGCGACTTTTGAAGACTTAATTTTGGAGTTGATTTTAAGGGGGTTACATCATACCCGAAATATAAAATTAGAGTATGTAATAATCACATATTAGTATAATATGATAAAATACAAACATAATGAATATGCATCTTATCCATGGATCTTTTAAAAAGTTATGCTTTACTTCACTGCATCCAGTAATATTATATGTATTATCATATTACTATTTGTTTGTATTATAAAATACAAACATAGCAATCAATGTTATGGTTTGGAAATCAGCTGTGAGCGAAGCAAGGTATATTTGTTTTGCTGCATTGAACTCAAATCAGAGCAACTTTCTTGCTTCTAGTTAGCGCAAGTGAATCTTAAGATATTCTATTTATATGGGACAAGGTTATTTTATGTTATACAAAGTGTTTTCAAGTCAAAATATCACTTAAATATGTATTGTTAGCGAACGAAATTTTAAAATTTTTTTCGTTAGTAGATGGCACTGAGGGTATGTTTACTGTGTAAATATGCCCTCGATGCCATCTACTAACGAAAAAAATAACAAAATTTCATTCATAAATGAAACATATTAAAGTGAAAACACTTCGTATAATGTTAAATAACCTTGGCTGTTTATATATTTCTAATGGTAAAAGGTTTCAAATGACATTGAAATGGTATTAATAATACCAATTCAATTGTATATTTCATGTAGGATGATACTTAAAGTATACATTTGGTATTTGAACTTTCAAGATAGGCAGATATAAGCAGTTTTAGAGGGGAGTTCTAACTTTTTATGGTTCAAGCTTTTTGCGGGGGTGTCTGGTACCCATCCCCTGCAAATATGGGGGGAACACTGTATGCATTCCAGTGGGATGCACACCACTGAAATCCAGTTAAACAACCGGAAATTAATGAACCATTAAGCTACCGCCATCACAGCTATTTAACCCATGATGGCAGGAACAAAACTTAATTCTCTGCTTCCTGTCTTTCCAATTCTCCCGCTAGTGGTCCGGACAGTGACCTACGCAAGATTTTGAAGCTTTACCACCAAATTTTTAATTTCAAGCTGCCGTATAAGTGGAACTTATAGCTATGTTATTACTTGGTAAGTTACTTAAATAAAATGAATATTTAACAGACAGAACCCAAAGGGTCTTTGCTGATTGCCAGTATAAAAGCTTTAGTAGTGTCAATATAGGAGTTCCTCAATGTAGTGTTCTGGATCTTTCTTATTTATTAAGGAGTTCCTCAATGTAGCGTTTGGGATCTTTGTTATTTATTATCTATATGTAAGTGTTTACATAATAAAAATATGGAATGTTAGTCCATATATATAAAAGACTAAAACTAAAGAGGTCAACCAGATTGCTTGCAGGAATGTGATCAGACTAGAGACGCTAAAGATGACGTATACAATAAAAGTAGGCTAAGATAACATGCCGTCACCTGTAGTCATTCATTTGTTTATAAACTCAGGTCCAAGCTCCCTGCTTGAGACAACTACCGCGACCTATAATTCAAACGGCCTACGTGACCTGTAGTGTGTCTCATTTGATTGTGTGTTCGTATGTAACTATGTCTCATTTGATTGTGTGTTCATATGTTCGAGCTACTATCTGCTTCCTTCATAACTTGTAACAGAGATGGTAGACGAGCAGAATAGAGTTAGCTATCGTCATTAGAAGACCTGTTCCTCTTTACCTAAGCTTTATCATGTAGAGAGAATAGAATTAGCCATCATCATTGGCAGAAGCGATCAAGCTATCGTTATTAGAAGACTTGTACAATCATACCTGATCTTCACCATGTAAACTAAGAAGAATATATATATTTTTATACATCGTGTTTTCTACAAGAACCTCCTCACCGAATCATCATGAGTTTAACACATCGTCGTCATAAACAAGAAGATAATCCCGACTTCGTAAGTGATCTACAAACCCCAAGACACTCCATTGAATATAGAAGTGCAATACCAACCAACTTAGCGTAAGATTATCGCAAGTCTAACATTACCTCATAGGGCGCCTTATTATACAAGGCAAAAGCCCTAAAATATATACTAATGACATGTGGTGAGGCCTGGAAAACAAACTGCATATCCCAATGATGGTACTCTTTTGGTTGTTGCTGCCCCTCCATGCCTTAGGTCTGTGGTTGTGGAATCCATGAATAGAGATATAGCATGTATTCATGAGCAGAGTAGGCTTTCTGGTATGAAGCTTAACATTTCTATATCTCAAAATTTTATAGTTACTTGAGCCAGAACACTACTGCCTTTCCATCCTGATTTACAATGAGATGGTATGGTTTTAAAAATCACTTACTTTTAAGATTTTGGTGTAACTTTTGAAGATAAGAAATTGGTTTTTCAGATCCATGTACATAATATTGCTTCCTGTTTGTTAAAAAGTTGGTATCAAGCAGAAATACTTTCAAATAGTTCAGGATAAAGCTATTATATAAGTTTTTAATTCTTTTCTTCTTCCTTGTTTGAGCACTGTTCTCCTGTGTGGTCTTTGGGTGCTGGCTCTCATTTCAAACTTTTGGATAGTTATGTTAATAGTAAAGTTTATTTTGCCAACTCTTAATGTTGATTTGTGGCATGGATGTAAAGAGAGTTCAATATGTTTGTTGCAAAAAGTATACTACTGTACAACTAAAATCATCCTCTGCATTCTTCTTTTCCTGCCCCTAGCTGTTTTAGCTGACAACACTGAACAAGCTGTTGCTGTTAACAGTGTTGTTTTCTAATATCAGGTTTAATACTAGTACTGAGTTTGCTAGGGCTGTCTAAAATGTGGAATAGTTCGCCTGAAGCCGTTGTGGAATTTCTGATCTCCAATTATTTGGGCAAAGGAGCAAATTCATTCCTGCTCTCTACTAACTTCTCCTGAATATCAGGTGTACTGGTTTTATTTTCTATTCCCTCATTTATTTTTCCAGTAACTTTTCCCTCTGTGCATGCTGGTTTCCCTTTGGACCCCTCCTAGGTTTACAGTCTACTGACTCTGTCCATTAAGGTTTCCAGCTGAAGATTCAACGAAAGCAGAAAGAAAGAATATAGTTGGTACTCGGTAGGACAGCACCTCAATACCAGATGAAGCATGACATGCCTAGGAAGAGCAGCAACGGATCTATTAAAAACTCTTAATGTGAAAAGACATTGGGAGTGCCCACCAGTATATACTGGATCCCTTGCTTAAGTCTATGCCTGACATCATCTCCACGATGGCAAAGATGTCTGATATCACTTTGGCCCCAGGTAGGGTCAATGACTGCAATAAACAACTTATTTGGCTTTTGCTACCACCCTAACATAAACCCAACACAACACCTATAAAAGGGGATTCTCCTTCTGCAGGGCAATGGCTACTTAACCTTCATCCTCATGAGTAGGCTGGCTGACCTTAACTACTTAACTGGTGGTCCTGTTAAGCCTGGTTTTCTTGCCAAGGGGGTCATAAGTGTCCAGGGAGTGGTTTGCCATGGAAAAAGGAGGCTTCCTGTCTAGGGCTGCAAGCACTTCCCAATTCTTGGCAATAGTGAGCACTGTATCATCTCATTGGCATGATGACTAAGGAAAATTTTGCTCGATGATAAAGAAAACTTAGGAGACCTCATTTCCAGTGTTCATGCCCAAAAGACCTCAACTACTCACTGAAGGCTTCACTGTTAATGGGATCTTGCTCCTGTTGGTTGTGAAAAATTTTTGAGGATAAGTCATTGATGCCACAGCTGACTTTAAAAAGGTGCTCACCTGCAAAACCATGTGTAGTGATGGTCTGTGCAGCTGGATCTGAAATCCTTTGGCAGGGGCACCTACATGGTCATGATCTCCAGTACCTGTGGTCAGCATGGTAGGTAGGGCACTGGCTGCCACTCTACCTAGTCCTGGTGCCAAAACAGTGACAGTCTCAGGAACTGGAACTAGGGTGTCAGTCCAGACATTGCCACCACTAATGTCACACATTAGGTCCATGTCATATGCTCATGGATGTTTCTGCAGTTACTCCTGCCTTCTCTAGTTAAGGCTGCCGTTCCAGTACCAGCCCTGAAGTTTGACTTTTAGTGACAAAGCTGTCAATCCCAAATCAATCCTAGTCTCTAAATACCATCTATTACCTAGCTGGAACAATGGCCCTTCTTACTACTGGAGCCAATATCATCTGTGGAAGATGATTAATTCACTGGAAAGAAAGCACCCTCTCAAAATTCTCCACAGTGGCTAACTTCATCTTTACCTGGACAGTCATTTTAGCTAGCCTGTCTGGGGTGAAGATGTCTGTAAACACTTAGGTTATGTCAGACGAATATCCTCAAACCTGAGCTTCAAAGTGGGTGTAGTCTACAATGGTGGTATTGGCAGTAGAAGCAGCATTGAGTTAATTAACTCTATCAAGTAATGCTGCTTCAAGTCTTAGAAAGACCAACTGAATCATAGCAGTCCCGAGCATTGACAACATCTACTGGTTCATAAGACGTGATCTTCATGAGACGTGCGTGTTCCTTGACCTGATAATTGCAAATTCCAGATTCTCCCTTTGCTATATCAGCCAGCCTCCCAGCATACATTTCATTAAAATTTATAGTACGGTGTTTCATGAACACTGGTATAAACTTGAATTTTAAACATTCACAAGCAAGCTACCAATGGTTAAAGATAAAGATAAATAAAAGGTTTATCAGACCTCAGGTTTTCAATATTATTTTTTTTTTTTTTTTTGATCATAAGAAAGTTTTTAATATTATATAAATTTTGAACATAAGAAAGCTTTTAATATAAAAGTACATTTTTTCCCTTGTGGGGATTGAGAAGGGGAGAAGTCTACTTAGAATCCTACTGACTTGCTGAATCTTGAAAGCAATCACAGTAGGCTCATGGAATTATGGCACTTACTGACATGGTCTAAGAATGGTGGAAGGAGCCCTCTCATGGTAGCCAAAGGCCCACTCAGCAGAGGAACCACTGCCATTCTTAGAGGAGACACATAGCTCTATCAGAACATTTCAAAAATTCAATTTTGTAATGTTACTCACAAAACATTTTGTGCATATTTGGTAGCATGCATTATTGCAGCAAAACCAATAAAGCATAACTGTAAGTCCCAGAGATGAGAAGAATCAGTAATAAAGCCTGGAAAGATGACTCCACTGGCAAAAGCACCAAGGGTAAGGCATAATGAACAAGAGGAGGAAAAGCTGACTGGTCATGTAAGGGTTCTCAAGGCAGAGAAGGCAGAAGTGGACACTTAGCTGAAAAAAGCACCACAGTTGAGGTGTGTATTAGTCACTGGGAATCATGGCAGCTGGATAACCCTGAGCAGAACACAACAGGAGCAGGATGGTAAGCAGAAGTCAAGAGCGCTACAACATTCAAGGGAACAGAATTGGACATTTAGGCAGAATGGCAAAATACATAAGAGTAGTAAATGGGCCAAGAGTGTCCAAGTTCATAAAAGCTATTGAGTTCAGACACACTTTAAGAGTATGCAAAGGTGTATGAACACAAAGCTGCAGATAAAAGTCTATAGATTGCACATCTAGAAGCAAAAGGATAAAAAAAAATCTCTCTGCAGACACCAAAGCAACTAAAAGACAAGCAGTATGGAAGTCTGCCACCAAGTACTATACGAGGTTAATAGCAGAAACGAATTGATACTGATGTGACCTGCATCCTAACCATGGAGAAGTTATCACTGGTAAAACAAAGAATTGGAAAAAAAAACCTAGCCTGGGCAGGAGGTGGATTTATTGGGTGACACAAAAGGAGAACCAGCAGGTGAAGTATGAGACGAGACAGGAAGAACATTGCCAGGAGTAGGCGGGAAAGGGCAAATGCTCCTATGAAGAAAAGACAACCCAACAGGCAGCTTGACCACCATAGAAAAAAGAAAAACCTCAACTTAACAGACACTTTTGAGGGTCGGGCCTTTTTGATAAGTAACAGTCTATTAAGTAAATGTCATTTGCACATAGACACAATTCTGCATACACTGAATGAGAGACCAATTCTTACACAACTTACGAATCAGTTCAGGTGAATAATGATGATCTCAAAATGGGTACTGAAAATGGGGGTCATTCTTTAAGGATGACAGAAATGTACTACAGGATTTGCTGTCTCTACCAACAGAAGCAAGTTGGGGCAAAATTGATAACAAAATTAACAAAAAAGTGTTATAAAACTAAGATGTGAGAACAAAAACAAGAACTTGGTCAAACAGAATTAAGAGAACCGAAAAAGACCATTTTGGCAATGAAATATAGGACAATTTACTGAATTTCATGAAAGGCAAAGGAAATAGAATGGGTAGCAAGGTATTCAATCATTTTGCAGCAACACTACAGTTGTTAATCAAAATTTAACAAAAATATAAAAAATGAGCAAATGATAAAAAATGCACAATGATTTTAACATAATGATGGCTATTTATAATTAATTGATTAATGATTATTCATTCAATTAAACCAGACAATGAAATATTAATCTGAAATAAAGGTTTTCCACTCTGAACTAAATTTATGGCTTATCAATAATACATTGTAAAACTGGAACTACACCTACATTTGGGGAAGTACCTCCAGCACCAATAGGAAGTATGCTCTCCCAATCCTTTTCTTCCAAACGGATATGCCATTTTGGAGATGGAGGTGATCTATTATGACTAAAAGTGATTTCTCTCTGCTCCTCATTACACTGAAATGTAAGAATTCCCAGGATATATTTGAGACATACTGAAACTTGAAATCAATCTTAAGACAAATCAGCTAAAAAATTTACTTATCAACTGAATGGTGTTAGAAAGTTTTAACACAGCATATCCCAGAAAAAAAATAAGAAAACACTCTACTTACCCTTCTTTGAATAATCTTAGTAATTGATTCTACCCACTTCCGCATAGATTTCCCTTTAACTTTGTCTAAAAAACTGGTAAGATTTTCTAACAGTTGCTTGTCACGTTCAAAATCGTAGAAATGGTAATCAACCCAGTGCCGCAGAACATTTAATACTCTGAAGATAAAATATTTATTTTGTAAATTCATGTTAAAATGCACAATACTTGATACAGGTTAAACAAAACAGCTCGAGATCAATCTTTCACTGCCTTAACTACTAAATAAAATTAACATTAATAATATTTATGCTTTAGTTTCAATACTAAAAAAAGTTGTAATGAAAATTTCCATATCTAATCACTTTGTAAAGCACACTAAATTTATCATATCCAAAGAACATTTTCAAGAAATAAGGTGCATATGCTCAAGACTTATGTAAAAAAAAATTTTTATTACATAACTGAAAATATAACAAAAATTTCAAGAGGAGACATATTCTCAAATGCAAACTCATTTAGTATGGTACCTCATACTAAATAAAGTCATATATCAGAATATACAATACAATACCTGAATTGGACTGGTTGTGAATATTCTTTACGGAAGCGCTTGAGGCTTTCTCTTTGTATAGAAAGTTGTTGATTTTTTACTTCTTCAGTTTCTTCTTCACTCACTGACGGGAGTTCAGGCTCAGGTATATCAAACGCTGAATTAGAAGTTCTAGCAATTCCTACAAAATACAGCATTGAATATAGAAAATAAGTACACTAAATTCTACTTTGCTCCCTTTAGAAATGGGGACTAGTATTAATCATACAAACTATAAATTTCTACTACAAAATACACTAATAATTGAGAAGGCTACTGTTTTGGAATTCCTAATGCAATAATAAGCAACTAAAAACATGTACAACAAAAATTAAAATTATGAAAGTAGTACAATATTAGAACAAGGAACTAGGACTCTACTAAATGTGTATGGTATCCCAAAGTGAAATATTCAGGCTAAATAATTTCTGGCTTGATCAAAATATACCTATTAACCATTTCAATACTCACTTTCTTAAAACCCATAGTACATCAAAGACAGTGTATGTCTATTCCAATAATGACTTGTAACATAGTTTTTTTTTAATATAAAACATATATAATATATGTATAAAGTATGACCAAAATATTTGTCTTCTGATATTCTATCCCTAATGTAAGCTTATCTACAGGCAGTTTCAGGTTACTGGCAGGGGTTCCGTTCTCGACAGGGTGCTGAAAGCAAAATCTGCTATTAACCAAACTTGCTGATTTGAACGATGGAGCTTATGGTGCCGATATCCAGTTAATGGCACCTCCTTTAGGTATGTTATGGCTCCATCACTCTATTATTGGCACCTTATAGCACCAATAACTGGAACTTAGCATGCATTGGCACCATAA
>NC_087204.1:56094975-56099975 GCF_015104395.2 Macrobrachium nipponense | reverse complement strand
TGCCAGAGAGGACTTTTCACCTGTGCCAGAGCACACTGCCAGCCTTGGTGACTCCACAGATTCGCAACCTGTGGGGCCATCTCGGCCTTACCGTCCAGTGCCACAGAAGAGGTTCTGGAACACGTTCTGCCGAGACTGTGGCCGCAAGGGTCACATGTCTGCCAACTATGGAGGGTGCGCAAACCACCATATTCCTGCCATCGCATTGGCCGTCACCAATCCTTCTTCACTAGGACCCCCAGCTAAGGGCCCTATAACAGTCGCACCCCTCCAAAGCCATTATCCGCCAAGCCACGTCAGAGCCTACGACGACTCTGGCGCTCAAATCTCCCTGATACGGGAAGATCGAATCCCCCGAGGGGCTAATATTGACAGACGTCAACTGATAACCATTGAAGGCATCAATCACATTAAACTGATCCTTCCGACCGTACAATTGAGAGTCACCAGACCTCGTTTCTCCAAAGTATGTACTCTTGCAGTTGCAAGCTACATTCCAGGAGGTTACGACCTCCTCCTAGGGCAAGACATGAAGTCTCCCTCACCGTTCAAGAAGCCTAGGGGTCCTAACCCCACGACCAATCACTCCAAAGCAAGGAGTCATCGAAATTCTACTTCCTCCAGGAAGTACGTCCACCAACAGTCTTCCCCGTTACCAAGGAGGGAGATTGATCATTCACAGTTCCGTTGCAAAACCTGCAACGTAATAGGGCACTCCACGAATTGGCCTAGGTGCCCTAGCCGACTACCAGCAGCGGACACTGTCCATTTTCCACAAGGCTTAGCCTTCAACAAGAGACAGGAGCCTCTGTCTCCCATTTCCAAGGGCACGCTGAGAGGTATTGCACCTCCGGTACCCGCCACAGGTCCAGTCGACCTCAACTCTCTGCCAGTGCCACTTGGCAGCACTGAGCAATGCCAAGCTCCGTCCAGCCTGGATGTAGAGCCACCACAGAACTTGACTTCTGCGCCTGGCCCCGAGCTAGTGCCGGCGCCTAACCTAACCAAGGATCCTCCTACAGGAGATCCTCCAACAGGCATGGAGCTTACCGCAGCCCATGGCCAATCTCCAGCCCATAATTCTTCTTCACCCTCACCACTGTCGCCCGAGGATGAACCTCCGGCAGACCTAACCTTCATACCTCCTCTGGAAAACCAGGAACTGCCCGACCAGGAGTCAGCCTGGAGTTTTCCCCTTACGACGGCTGTCGCAGCAGCCGGAGTGAGGGCCTCCTCTGCAGTAGGTTCCACCTCTACGACGGTTGCTGCAGATACCGGAGTAGGGTGTTCTCCTGCAATCCCTCAGGCTACCACTGCCTCTGCTCCTGCCGGCGTTTCTGGCCTTTCCCCAGAGTCGGTGCCTCCGTCTACTCCTAGGACTGGTATAGCCAGGTCCTGGAGGAATAAGAAGAAGAAGAAGAAGGGACGTCATTAACACACTAACCAAAGAGCCACATGCTCTCCTTGACACCTGTGCCCGAGGTACAGTGTCGCATTCAATTGCAGAGTGATCCTGGCACCTACCCAGAGAAGGTAGCCAGCCTGATCTTTGCCAGTAGCACTAACCCTCTAACCCCTAGCCATCGTAATACTAACCCTCACTTAAATATAATTACCTCATTGCATTTCCCTCCTTGTCAACTAACCACTCATCATCCCCACGCATCATTACCTCTCATTATGTATTTTAACAATTCCGTCGCTGAACTGTAGTTGTGCGTACCACACTCTGGAATGATTGCGTCTTCATTTAACTATAATGAGTAGGTTAGGCTAATGATTTAGTACCAGGGCATTAGGTTAGTAGCAAGTAGAATTTTCATGTAACCTTATCTAGGGGTAGAGTAGACTGTCGTCACAAGACAACCCGTAGTTATTACTTAGGCTAGACTACATCACTACATTAAGTTAGTACACTTAGCATCTTTGCCTATAAGTTAGGTAGGCCACTGTAGTTAGCCGTATCGCTGCTCAAAAAACTTCAAGTTAGAGTAGGAGAACTGGGTAGTCGAGACGATCAATTTATTTAAGCCAAGACCTTCACACCCGAAAGGGAGTGAATGCCTTCTTAACAGGGGGAGCTGTGACGTTTGTAGATCGTTCGTCTACCCAAATATCAATTAAAATAATTTGATTTGGAAAACGGCAGCCATTTCTTTAGAATATCAGCTGATTTTTAGTAAACGCGGGAAACCCAAAACCCGCCAGCTAGAGATAGGGGGAAAGAGTCTTTTATCAGCTGTAGGGACGTATCTCAAAAGGGAAGGATGAAGGCAGATTGGTACTTCTTAGACCTATACCTTAAGCTCTCTTTTCCTGTGACTCCTCTGCTGGCTGTATGCTTGTTTTCCAGGATTTGCCTTGATCGTGGGGGGTTAAGCTGACCTCCAACCCCCAAGCAACCCACCTGAATTCTGCCTCAGTCGGCTGCGAGACGTGATCGGACAGAGGTCAAATTACTGCCTTCCTGTTAGGCCTATCCAGGGTGTGAGTGGCGCGCCGATGACCCAGGCCTCAGACAAAGGGGGGGGCCATGCTACAGGGGGGGGACAAGGGGGCGCCCATTGCCTTTTGGGTACCAAAGAGCTTTTTAACATTTTTCCATTTCACAAAGGCCCACACTGAACACGACATCCAGGTACGTCTTGTGGAACAGCATATTGCCAGTCTCTCCCTTATCACATTTTATCATTTTGATCCTCATTCTCCCAATTCAATTTCCAGCAACAAAAGGAATTCACCCCTTTGTTCCCTCTCACTGCCTCATAGCCGCATGCTTCCCCTTGTGTGATCGTCCCAGACCAATGGAGTCATTGCATACTTCAGTGAAACCTTAAAAGTTCCTTCTCCCCAGTATTAGAGAGTTAATTAATCAAAGCAAGAAGTCATTTTTTCTTTTATGTCATTTAATCTGGGATTCTTTTTCCAGATTCCATGAGTCACGTGCCGTCTCTCTGCCCGCAAGTGTGCATTACCCCAAGTGAATGAAAATCAGCTTGAATTGAATGAGAGATTCTAAGCCCCAACGTGGGGGCCAATATCATTTACCTTTTCTCCAGGCCAGCACGGGCCTTTTTTGTAAATAAATAGCTGTAAAGACGAGCTGAGTTTTCTGGCGACCTTTTCCTCTAAAGAAATTATCAATAATAATCAGTTTTACGGTAAGTTCAATTAATTTCAACTTGTCTTCCTTCAATTATTTCCGTTTACGTTATATAGCCTCTCTCAAGGCCAGCTATATACGTATATTATATATATATATATATGTATATATATATATATATATATATATATATATATATATATATATATATATATATATATATATATACACACAGGCGGTCCCCGGGTTACGACGGGGGTTCCGTTCTTAAGACGCGTCGTAACCGAAAATCGTCGTAAGCCGGAACGACGTTCTTGAAAACATGTCCACAGGGAAAATTTCACTACTAATTTGCAATTTTTCTTTAGGGCCCGTATCTCTAAAATTATCACTAATTTACTTTTTTCATGTGCAACACTGTGTATTCACAAATTACTGTATATTTTTCATTAAAATACAAGAGAGAGAGAAGAGAGAGAGAGAGAGAGAGAGAGAGAGAGAGAGAGAGAGAGAGAGAAATAATCCTTACAGTTTCAATAGATTGAAATGAACGTCTGTAGGCAACTTTTTCCCCCTCCCACAAATACATATATTTCTCCAGAGAAGAGAAAGAGAGGACTGTGCAATTATGTTTGTCTGTCTATCAATTCTTTTGCTGAGAGCGAGAGAGATAAAAGGAAAAAATAGAAACACCAAATGTATGACAAGTATTCTTGTGGAGAGAGAGAGATAGTCCTTACAGTATTTAAAAGAGAGAAATGGAATGATTATTGTATTTAAAATACTCAGATATGAATTTTGTACTTACAGTTTAATAACGTATTTATTATTGGAAAATATTAATGATAAACTTATTACATACATGTCCATGAAAAATGATCTCATCTCAGTAAGAGAGAGAGAGAGAGAGAGAGAGAGAATTAAAACATAAAACATTAAATTCGTTGACCATTTGTATGGCATTAAGCTCCAAATGTAACTCGAGTTGAGTTAGGGAAATTATACAGAAAAAGACAAAGGGAAGAATTTTCTTTTGAAATTAGTTATCGTATTATTAACTACTTCTATTATTATTATTATTATTATTATTTTATCCTTATATTATTATTATTATTTGAAAATATAATAAACACATGCATCTACCATAAAATATTCTCTATCTCAGTAAAAAGAGAATTATCCTTACAAGTGAAATGGAAAGGTCATTTTCCATCTCTTTAAAAAAATGACCGACCACCCTTATGAATTTTTGTAATTAAAGTTTTTAATTATTATTATTTATTATTATTATTATTAAATAACTGAAATTATCAATAAACATTTTACACACTAGTACCATAAAAATTCTTTCATCTCGGTAAAGAGATGAGAGAGAGAGAGAGAGAGAGAGAGAGAGAGAGAGAGAGAGAGAGAGAGAGAGAGAGTGTTTATCTCTCTCTGTTCTCTCAAAAAATACTTATAACGCTTCCAGCGAAAGAGAGGGAGTGAGTTACCACTATGACACATTATTATCTTCTTGTGTGGCAGAGAGAGAGAGAGAGAGAGAGAGAGAGAGAGAAGAGAGAGAGAGAGAGAGAGAGAGAGAGAGTTAACCTTAATTAAAAGTGACATGGATAGATTAGTACATATTGTATTTCTTTAAAATACTATCACATATTGAATTTTGTAATTACAGTTATTATTATTATTATTATTATTATTATTATTATTATTATTATATTTGAAAGTATTAAAAACAAATAGTACAAGTACATAAAAAATCTCGAGTCTCAGTAAATGAGAGAGAGCAGAGAGAGAGAGAGAGAGAGAGAGAGAGAGAGAGAGAGAGAGAGAGAGGGGGGGGGGGGGGGAAATTTCAGGACCACGTCATTGCAACACTGCAGCTCTTCCCCCAGCT
>NC_087204.1:56079829-56094475 GCF_015104395.2 Macrobrachium nipponense | reverse complement strand
CAATTTTGAAATATTTTCATATAAAAAATGATAAGTGACAAAATTTCCAACCTTCGGTCAACTTTGAATCTACCGAAATGGTCGAAAAACGCAATTGAAAGCTAAAACGCTTATATTCTAGTAATATTCAAGCATTTACCTTCATTTTGCAACAAATTGGAAGTCTCTAGCACAATATTTTGATTTTGGTGAATTTATGAAAAAAATAACATTTTCTTTACGTCCGCGCGGTAACTCTTCCGAGAAAATCATACATGCGATTGTGGTAATGTTTGCACCATTTTAAATTAGCCGTTACATAAAGTTTTATATATGAAAATGTGCGCAATTTCATGTAGAATACAACAAAAAAATAATGAAGGTTGTAGCTTTTCTCATTTTTGAAATTATTTGCATATAAATCACGATAATAGAAAAAAACCACGTTCGAGTCAACTTTGACTCTACCGAAATGGTCGAAAAACGCAATTGTAAGCTAAAACTCTTACAGTCTAGTTTATATTTCAGTCATTTATCTTCATCTTGAAACAAATTCGAAGTCTCTAGCACAATATTTAGATTTATGGTGAATTTAAAAAAAAACTTTCCTTCCCTCCGCGCGCGGATTCTCCGCCACAAATCTCCGAAATACGTATGTCCCATTCTCGGAATATTTGCTCCATTTCATATTAGGCATTTCATAGAGTTTTATATAAAAAAATGTGCGCAATTTCATGTAGAATAAAACAAGAAATATTAGAAGGTTGTAGCTTTTCTTATTTCCGAAATAATTGCATATAAAAAAATATATAAAAAAATTCGACATTCGGTCAACTTTAACTCGTCAGATATGGTCGAAAACTGCAATTTGTAAGCTAATACTCTTACGTATAGTAATATTCAATCATTTGTCTTCATTTGAAAGAAATTGGAAGTCTCTAGGACAATATTTAGATTTATGGTGAATTTTGAAAAAATATTTGTTTACAGTCCGCGCGTTACGAATTCATGCATTATTTTGTGATATTATTTTCTGTGTTGCTTTTATCGTTTTACAATGTGTTATATACCAAAATGATCGCGATTTAGTGTACATTACAACGAAAAAAAAGTAACTTGTTACCTTTAACCGTTTTGCACACAGCGTGATTTGAATACAATTATATATGAAATTTCGTTTTTGCGCTATCATATATCGCATTATTTATATATGATAATGATAATGTTTTACATTTCTGATGGTTGCATACTAAACTTCAGCCAATGACCAAAAAAGGAGCCAAAAATGAACTCTTAATCTTGAAAACTAAGCGTGCTGTCATTTTTTGAAAAAAATATTTTTTCCGCTTCCGCGCTCACTCTGAAACACCTCCGGCACACGGGAGACTTTTTTTTTTTACCGCTTCGGCGTTTAAGGGTTAATAAGGTGACTTGGGACTTCTCCAAACCGCATATGATTTTCGCCTCTGACCTTCAGTTTTGTGACGCCAGGACGACTTATCCTGAAAATAACCATTTTTCAAATTCTATCTCCTCCCTTGATATTTAATATTAAGACCTAGGATTACTACCATATATAGATATATGGTAGTAATCCTGATGTAGACCTCCAATCGAATGGGGAGTTTTTTTTCTACAAGTCATTTTTTTGCTAGATATGAGTATTTCAATATGGTAAAAAAATAAACCCTATAAATCAGGAGAAAAAAATTTATAAAAAAAAGACGAAACAAAAATTGGAAAAAAGGGCTCTATTTGATTGTTCTATAATGTCTTTCTGAGTTATTCACCAAATTCCAATGTTACAGTTTTAAAACTAAGTGAGAAGATAGATTTTGAAGGTCAATAAGTATGGTTTTGAGATACAGGCGTTCAAAGTTTTTCTTCGTTTTTTTATAACGACAATGTTAATAAATAATGATTGTTATGAATGTATATTTCTTTTTTGAGTATTAATAAACCAAAACTATTTTATTTATCATAATTTAATCATAAATGATGATCCCTTTGCTCAAATATCGTAGCTTGGGGCACTGCGTCAGGCAAGACGGGGCACTCCTTCCTACACAACTCTTTCTCTCTCCTTCACTAACTCTGCTTATTACAGCAAATTTTCTCTTCTGTATGTTACCTAGATGTTTTCCTAGTATTTTCCGTTTTGGCATGATGAAATTCTTGCCGAAACAAAAATAAACAAACGTAAATGCAAGAGAATGTCAAGAGGTGAAATTCGAAGTTGTACTCTCTTTTTACAAAGACAGTGTTAATAAATCATGATTATTATGAATTTCATATTCCTTTTTGGGTATTAATAAACCAAAACTATGTTATTTATCATAAATTAAGATCCCTTTGCTCAAAGATTGTAGCCTTGGGGACAGTGTGATGTGTGCTTCAGGCAAGACGGGCGCGTTTACTTACTACGTAACCCTCCCTTTCTCTCTTCACTAACTACGCTAATATCACATTTATTATGATATTCTGTAATCATATTAGAGCGAATTTTCTTCGTATTTATGTTAGCGAGATGTTTTCCTTGTCTTTTCCTCATTGGCATGATGAAATTCTTGCCGAAACATAGATAAGCATATGTAAAAGCAAGCGAATGTCACGAGGTGAAACTCGAACGTGTAGTCTACTTGAAGTCTGTGGTCCTACTGATCATGGTTGAACCAGATACTCGCTTCTGCGCCCCACCAAATCTCTACAGATGCCATTTCTCACAATTACTTTGACAATAATTATCAAAATTTACGATAACTGAAGAAATATTGCATTTTCTTGTACGGATGAATGTTTTAGGCTTATTGAGTTATGTTTACTAATTACCCTGTAACTACAAAAGTAAGAGGAATTTTGACGAAATATTTCGTATACGTATTCTCAAATGCCATGTGAAGCTCCATGAATTTTTTCATGACTTTGCATTTTTCGCCCTATACCACCATATATAGGGGTTCCGGCCGGCCCTCTTAACACATGCCCAAACCATCTCAATTGTGACTGTCATATCACTTCTGTAATCTTTACTAAGCCTGCCCTTATTATTTCATCATTTTCCAATCTCTCAAGCAGCAATATTCCCATAATCCACCTCAGCATTTTCTCATCTCTGTTCTCTCAAGCTTTACTTCCTCTTTTCTTCTTAGAGCCCACGTTTCTGCTCCATACATTAACACAGGTCTTATCACTGTGTTATAGATCTTGACATTTAGCTTGATTGGCATTTTCTTATCACATACCACTCCCACTACTCTCTCCACTTCTCCCATGCATCTTTTATCCTACTGTTAACTTCAGCTTCACATCCTCCCTCTTGGCTTTATAATTGAGCCTCTTCTTTCTTGTATTACTATTCTGTCTCTATCTTCCCTACTGCTCAGCAAAACCTCTGTTTTAATCACATTCACCTTTAAGCCACTCCTCTCTAAAGACTCCTGCCACTCTCCAACCCTTCTCTGTAGGTCTCCCACATTTTCAGCAGTAATCACCACATCATTGGCGTACAATTCCCACAGCTTTTCATTCCTGATCGCTTCACTCAACACATCCATGACCAGCATAAACAAAATGGGCTTAATACTGACCCCTGGTGTAATCCTACACTAACTTCAAAGTTTTCTGTTTCCCTAACTGCTGTTATCACTTTTGTGCACATTCTTTTATATATCATCTCAACCAGCCTAACCAACTTTTCTGTTAATTTTCTTTTCCTTCAACACAAAAACATCACATCTCTTGAGATTCAATTGTATGTTTTCTCTAGGTCTATAAATGCACAACAGAGCTCCTGGTTTCCCTCTAGCCTCTTTTCCTTTAGCTGTCTTACTATGAATAAGGCATCCACTGACCTCTTCCTCTCATGAATCCATACTGCTGTTTCCCGATCTGCACAATCTCTCTTAATCTCTCATCCGGTATTCTCTCTAAAACTTTCAATCCATGCTCTGTTAGTTTATTCCCCTGTAGTTACGACAATCCATGAAATCTCCCTTCTGCTTGTATACGTATATATATATATATACACCCATTAGACTCTCCTCTCAGTCCCTTGGCATTTCCCATATAGCTTTTAATAATTCCACATTCATTTCTCCCCCTCTGTACCTAGTAATTTGATCATTTCAATTTGGAACTCCGATGGACCTGCTGATTTACCATTCTTCATTTTCCTTAATGCTCTCTTCACTTCTCTATTCTGTATCTCCATCATTGGTCCCTCTACCCTCTGTGCTTACCCCCATCTCTTTCTTGTTTTCAGTATTTAACATTTGTTCAAAATACTCTTGCCATCTCTTCTTAATGTCTTCATTGTTATACAATATATTTCCATCACTATCCTAGATGACACCCAGTTTATCAATATCCTGTCTCTGCCTTTTACTAAAGTTGAAATCTTATAGATATCCTTTTCTCCTTCTCTTTCATTCAACTGCTCTGCTGCCCTTCCAATAGCCATAACTACCCTCCTTCTCGCCTCTCTTTCCTCTTCTCTGTACCTTACCTCTGCACCCTGTGCATGCCATACTTTCCAGTCCTTGAATGCTTTTGATTTTCTTTTAATTGATTCTTGCACCTCTCCATTCAACAACCACTTTTCTCCTCTCGAGACTACATATCTGCTGGTTCTTCCCACCACTTCCTCTGCTTCCCCCTACATATATGTTTCCCATGTCTGCCCAGATATTTTCCCCTCTCTTACCCGATCCAAATTCTATGTTCCCCCTTTCCAGACATCTCTCTCTCACAGTCCTCCTAAATTACCCCACCTTTTCTCCTTTGAGGTCCCAAATCTTAATTCGAAATCTTCTCTTTCCCTTCTTGGGTTTACTACCTCTCATTTCAAAATCCATCATCACCAACCTATGCTGTTTAACACATGCTTCTTGCAAGATCACTTTGCAGTTTGTCACATTGCTTTTGTCGGCTCCTCCAACCAGGATGTAATCTACTTGGCTCTGCACTCTTCCACTTTCATAAGTTATCAAGAAAGTTATCTAACTTTTGAAACCATGTGTTCATACAAGCCAATTCAAACTTCTGAACCATCTCCAATAAATAATCCCCATCTTCATTTCTAATTCCAAACCCATGGCCTTCGTGTACCTCCTCAAACCCATCTCTTCTCTTTCCCACCCTACCATTCATATCAGCTCCTCTTATTAGTTTCTGCTCCTCTTTCACTGGTCTAATGGCAGCCTCAAACTTGTCTAAATAATTATATCTCTTGCTCTTGGCACCCCATCTGAGGAGCATATGCAGATATTATATTTACTACTTTGTCCCCTATTATTATTGGAATCTTTAAAAGCCTATCATTTACTCTCTTTACTTCTACCACTTTTTCCTTCCAGTTGTTACTTACTAAAATTCCAACTCCATTCTTCCCTCTCATGACCTGCTGTAATAGAGCTTATACCCATTTCCTATCTCTCTAGTTCCACTCCCTTTCCACCTAGTCTCCTGCACAAACAAGAAATCTATCCTCCTTCTCTCCATCACATCTACTATCTCCCTCAGTTTTCCTGTTAGAGTACCTATGTTCAACGTACCTGCTCTTATCTTCTTCTTTGGCCACAGTCATGAACTCTAAAGGACCCCTCACCAATTTATCACGCCAGTAGGGGGATCCTGAGGCGCATAGCTTACAGGGGACACCCTAGCCTCACTCATATTCCTTAAAGCACAAGGCATGGTTCATTATTTGGCAAAGGGTTTTTTTACGACTGCATGCACTTGCTGTCATCAACCACGGTCACTGGCGGTGGGCCTAGCTTTTGACTAAAAAGACAACCTGCAAGGCACCGATTTCCACCATTATTGGCAGTGCACCTAGTCTTTCACTAAAACGTAAGACTGCAAGGCAGCAGCTGTCCTTTTAGTCACCTTTTACGACCCGCAGAACCTATGGTGGTAGTATTCTTACACCCCTACCACAGGGTAAATATATACAGCCAGTCCCCGGGTTACGACGGGGGTTCCGTTCTTGAGACGCGTCGTAAGCCGAAAATCGTCGTAAGCCGGAACGACGCTTGGAAATATGTCTTAACTAATAAAAAGTTATAAAAACCTTACTTGTAATCCTTTGGTTACACTACATGTCGTTTCCTGTAGTTTTATGTACAACCTGGAGTTATTTTCATAAAAGAATGCTGGTTCTTGAAGGTAAAAACTATTGTAATCCTCTGGTGACACTACATTCTTGAAGTTTTATGTACAACCTGGAGTGATTTTGCAAAATCTTGAGGGCTACAAGAACAGCTGATTACTATTTACGTATCATATAGACTAATTAAAGTAAATGTATCTTTAAATAGGCTTATATATTAGTATCAACAAAACATTTCCTGCCATGAGTCAGAGGCCGTTTAATGAAACGAACACTTCTCTGTCCTATCTGTTCAGAAAATAAACGTTACTTCAATCCCCGAGACCATTGTTGCCAAAGCGTCTCTCTCTCTCTCTCTCTCTCTCTCTCTCTCTCTCTCTCTCTCTCTCTCTCTCTCTCTCTCTGATCAAATTACATTGGAAACTTGACATACGATTGCCCTAATATACGAATGTTTTGAGATATAACAGAAAATTTGCGAAAATACAAGCTTTGATATACGACGAAATAGTCTGAGATACGATTTTGCAATGAGTGGTTAGTTGTATAGGCGACGATAAATGGCGTTCAGTCTGTTTGTTTGTTGGTGCTGCATGTTAACACGTCGTTGTTTAGTTCGTTGTATTTGCGCCTATTTTTCGTGTTATTTTGACTATTTTATTATTAACCATGGGTCTCAAAGCTATAGACAAAGCAGGTGATAAGAAAAACCCAAGAAAATGATTTCGATGGAAGCAAAACATGAAATTATAGCAAAGCATGAACGTGGCGTTCGTATCGTCGATTTGGCAAACGAGTATGGTCGAAATCCTTCTACAATATCCACGATCATCAAGCAGAAGGAAGCTATAAAAACCCCCGAGACCATTGTTGCCAAAGCGTCTCTTCTCTCTCTCTCTCTCTCTCTCTCTCTCTCTCTATCTCTCTCTCTCTCTCTCTCTGATCAAATTACGTACTGGATAATGTCTCTCTTTGGATACTTCGATTTTGCCAAATATTGAGGGCTACAAGAACAGTTGATTACTATTTACGTATCATATAGACTAATTAGAAAGTAAACGTATCTTTAAATAGGCTTATATTATTAGTATCAAAAACATTTACTGGCATGAGTCAGAGGCCGTTTAACGAAACGAACACTTCTCTGTCCTTAACTCGGAGCGTCGGAAGACGCCTCTCTCTCTCTCTCTCTCTCTCTCTCTCTCTCTCTCTCTCTGATCAAATTACTGGATAATGTCTCTCTTTGGATACTTGGAATTTGCGTTGTAATCTAACCAGAAACTTCGTTTGTTATTCTTACTGGAAACAAGCAATGATTTTTTCATTATTTGCGCTTTTGGACTGTTATATGTAAACTAGTATGTATTCATTCGCTCGGAAACTAGTTCCGCATATGAGGCGTCACTAAAAACATAGAAAAAATACAACATAAAAAGTGTCGAAAATCATCATAATCTCAAATTTTTTGTTGTAATCTAACCAGAAACTTATTTTTATTAATATACTGTGCTAAACTATACAGGATTTTTATCATAGTATGCGTTTTTTAAAAAGCGTCGTTAACTCGGAGCGTCGGAAGCGTCAGCGTCGTAACCTCGGAACAAGCGTCGTAACCTAGGACGGATTTTTCCATTGAATATTTAAGAAAAAGCGTCGTAACCTCGGAACGTCGTGAAGCCGGAACCGTCGTAAACCCGGGGACCGCCTGTATATATTATAATTATATATAATATATATATATAAATAATAGCAATATATATATATATATAAATATATGTATATATATAATATATATATATATATATATATATATATATATATATATAATATATATATATATATATATATATATATATAAAGTAGGCGCCGAAAGTCTTTACACCCCAGTGCAATTTTAGGCAAACGCATACACACGCGCACCTTCTTCGACCTGTACAGGAATGCAAAAATTTAGTAAAGATATTGAAATGGTGTGTCAGTTTACCTTAGACTTTCTAGTATTTGGTAGCACCAAATTTGTTCTCTTTAGCTGCCTTCAGCCGTCGGGGAACACTTTCAATGAGGTGCTGACAGATCTCTGGTTCGATACTGTTCCAAGCAGCAATGATGGCGGCTTTGAGTTTCTCAATATTGGAGCAGTCAACCTTCTGCAAACGTTTTTTATTGATCGACCACAGAGATTTTCTATGGGACTAAAATCAGGGGAATTAGGGGCCATTCACTTAAAAGCTCCACACCGCAATCCTGCAACCAGTTCCTAATCAATGGCGTTGTGTGGCACCGTGCGCCGTCTTGCTGAAGAATTGAAGCACCTGTCTTCTCAAAGCTCCCCTCAAATATTTCATTTAGCACAACGTAATAAATGTGCTGGTTCACTCGTTCATTATTTTCAAATATACACAATTCCCCAACTCCCTCATAACCCATAGAACCCCATACCATCAAAGTTTTGGGAAACTTTTTCACGAGGACGAATAAGTTTGTCACTGCACTTGTTAAGGCGGGGACTTCGCCAAACTTTCGTTGAGGGTGCTTGCCGAGCAATGGAATGTGGATTCGTCAGTGAACAACACTTTTTTCCAGTTATTAACGTCCCATTTACCAAATCTATGAAAAAAAAACTTTCGTTTCTTAATATGGGCGTCAGTTAGCTTGCTCTTCTTAGGAGCCACAACACTCTTGAAATCCCAACTTGCATGACAAGTACGTCTGTAAAGTAACGTACTTTACACTTTCCTAAAATTTCAGGGTTTTCTTCCCTGAATTGACGAGCGCTGTGTGAAGGATTAAGCTCTGCTTCTTCCCTTCTCAGTAGCGAAATAGATCGTTCAGACAGCAACGGGGGCCTCCCAGACTTCTTGGCGGGAAGAGGTACCTCTTTCTTCCCTGACGCCTTGTACGCGCAGCAATGTTCTGAACTGTTCGACGCTTCAAATCCGTCTGCCGCACAATTTCAGCGGTATTTAACCCTAATTCAAAACACTGAATGACCCTTACACGATCATCCCTAGAAGTATAAGGACCCACCATTACGCATAAAGGCACAGGATTGGCAACACAAGGGCAACACCACGAGACGAAAAAACAAATCCTGACAGGAGTGCCAGCAAAAAAACCGACTTACACCACGGCTAATGAGCTACTGATCAGTTATTGTTTCCTTATCAAGGACACAGTGAAACAATAAAAGGTGCCAATTAGTCATTTTTTCTCTCAGGACATTTTCCGTGACTGATATGAGGATTCTTTAAGACGCTGAAAGTCTTTGCGCAGCCTTCAGGGGTGCAAAGACTTTCAGCGCCCACTTTATATATATACAGTGGGGCCTCGTTATCCACGGGGGATAGGGCCCAGAACCCCCCGTGATAAGTAAATACCCGTGTTATCCTGATACCCCCCTCAAAAATTGCTTAAAACTGCCTACTTTAATAGTTAACCCACCCAAGACCACTATTCCAATGTTTATAACTGCCTACTTTAGTTCAAACACCAAATATGTTTTCAACTATCACCTAAAACTAAATTCAAGACAGTTTTAAAGTTATTGTACAAAATTAGCCTTAAAAAATAAATGTAGTATATGTACTACTGTACATATGTAGCCTACTAGCCTAGGGATTACAGCTAGAAGCCTACATACGCATGGTGGGCCTCTTTTTTTTTTTTTACAAGGAAAGAGAGGATGAGTGGTAAGAGAACTATCAAAATTATGTAAATCATATGGGTACTCACCAACAATCTATGTTGATAAAAGATGGCGATGATTTTGCAGTGCAATCCAGTAATATAATAACGATAATGCTACCAACAGTATGCAGCGAAACATCTCTTTCCCTTCGTCACAACACGTTAATAGTATATTCCACGTAAAAACCTTCATCTGACCTTTAGGCGTCTTTCCCATAAGAGTAAAAGAATCAGGGCTTTTGGATGCCACATAATTAACTTGTTTATATGGGTACAATTTAAAGAACGTGCCGCACACCACATTTCACAACAACAACAAACCAACCTTGGACAAACGCGAGTAGGCCAGTGTTGCCAACTGGGAATGGCAATTTCTTGCTTGCTAGATTTTGTTCCATAAAAGGCTAAAAAAAATCACATACCGTATATACTCGAATAACGTGCAATCTCCCATATCGTGCGACCCCCAAATTTTCACCAATAAACAGTGGTTTTGTGTTTTGTCATGTATCTCATGTATCATGCAAGTTTCATAAGGTTGGTGGTTTAGCCTGCTAATGGCCGAGTCATTCAGATGTGTGCTGATGCTAGTCAAGTTACGTTAATTTTCTTATTAATCTCGAGAATTGAATAGAAAAATCTCAAGATTAAAAAAAAATCCCAAGATATAAAATAATTGTAAAAATAATAACACGCCTTGGAGTCGCCTTAATTCAATTCCTTCTCTCTCTCTCTCTCACTCTCTCTCTCATTGGAATAAATACGTACGTACTGGTAATTTTACTGATACGCCAACGGGTATCAGTAAATGTGTAGACATTGTGTGCGTGTTTAAAAAAATGTGCAGTACACACACATTCCGATGTTTCGGTTTTTGGAATTTTCAGATTTCGGAAATGTGAGGTCAGATGCATAATCAAACAAACAAACACCACTACTGCAGCAAAAACATTTTTTCCCTTTATGTTTTTCATTATTGTTATTTATTAATTACAGTTTATTTAAATAAATATTAATATAATACTGTTAAATGAATGTGAGATAATTAAGATCACCTATAATAAAATAGTGGGACAATTAATACCATATGTTCACTAATAGGTATTATTTTAAAAACAACATTCCGTAAAACACAAAAAAATATATGTACATAACAATCAAAATATAATAATGTTTTGCAGTTCAACTTGTGAATTTTAACAATAAGTAGACATATATAATATATTTCACCATATCGATCTTGAAGTTGAAGAGTCGTAAAATTCTGAGGATGGTCCGGGGAAAGGATTTGTACTTTGTGATAACGTATCGCTACAACACAATGTGGTATTTTCATACCAACTATATTGATGACGCATCGCTACGACACACGGTGGTTTTTCATACCACTATACGTTAAAGTTAAAACATGACATAGAATCGACTTTGCGACTTCGTTCACTTTGATATTTTTAACGATACAATAACTATCATTTGTACTACTAAAACCTTCTTCACATAAGTAATTTTTCGTAAGATATGTGTTGTTGCAAAAGCTAGCTTATACATAAAAGGCTTTTATAATTTTAAGTCATCTTAGATTACATATGCACCCAAAACTCATTTGTGGGGAAATTTACTACTGTTTCCTCGGATATTGAAATACTTTAGCATCATTCAAACACTTTAATAATATAATGCATAAATACTAGGCTATACATATTTACATCGTATACAAATACTACATACAGTTATCTACACATACTTTTATATACACAAGTTAACAGTTATATAAACATACTTTTATATACAAAGTTAATCATATGAGTAGTGATCAGACGACAGCTGTGCACTGGACTACGTACGTACTACTTGGAAGATAAAAAAAAAAAAAATTTTGTTGTTGTTAGTCGCCGGGATAGATTAACATTTTTCCAGAGATTAAAGAGCTGAATTTTGTTTTGAAGGTATGTCAACCGCGTTATTATATTATTGTTTTCACGAAGGAATAATTATATAAAGAAAATTATTAGTAGTAATTTTTGCCATCAGGAGTCAGAAAATCACGAACATGGTAACGTTCAAACCTAGTGCCATCCATGCCATATGTCTATAAATAGAACAGAAGCAGAGGGCAGTCATTGGATAACCGATCTCCATGGCTACCAACCAACCAATCAGGTGTTAGTTATACTACTCTGTAATTTTTAGAATGAACGTTTACACACACGAAGCTAACGATGATGTATGTGTTTTGCATACAGTACGTAGTTTTAGTTTTTATTATTAGTGTAAGTATTTTACTGATTTCATGAAGAATAGAATGATTCCTTCTCATTACTTTGAATGCAAAATGGCTTGAAGATTCTTTGGCAAAAAGAAGAGAGAAAAAAAAATTTCTTAGAAGATGATACCTATTTACTACGCGGTTGACATACCTTCAAAACAAAATTCAGCTCTTTAATCTCTGGAAAAATGTTAATCTATCCCAGCGACTAACAACAACAAAATTTTTGTTTGTTTTATCTTCCAAGTAGTACATACATAGTCCAGTGCACAGCTGTCGTCTGATCACTACTCATATGATTAACATTGTATATAGAAGTATGTGTATATAACTGTATGTAGTATTTGTATACAATGTAAATATGTATAGCCTAGTATTTATGCATTATATTATTAAAGTGTTTGAATGATGCTAAAGTATTCAATATCCGAGGAAACAGTAGTAAATTTCCCCACAATGAGTTTGGGTACATATGTATATCTAAGATGACTTAAATTATAAAAGCCTTTTATGTATAAGCTAGCTTTTGCAACAACACATATCTTACGAAAAATTACTTATGTGAAGATGGTTTTAGTAGTATACAATGATAGTTATTGTATCGTTAAAAATATCAATAAGGTGAAGCGAAGTCGCAAACGTCGATTCTATGTCATGTTTTTCCTAAACGCGTTGACTTAAAGGAGAACGTTATTTTGGTTGTTTTATCACTGCCATAAACCCATAACAATGCAGTGTATGTATGATAATTCTAAACTATTATTCACTACCAAAATAACGATGATATTTTGTATTGAAAATTAATGTTACATATATTCCAAACATTATTACTACGTAGCATGAATAGTACTATAAATATTTCGAAAGATAATCTTGCTGTGAACGCTACATAATTTGATTTTCATATACGTACTTACATTTGTGTCAGCTGGTCTGGTCTCGCATAGATAAAATTGATTTCACTGATATGGAATTACTCCACGAATAGCCTTTTTTATTATTATGAAGATATGACGACTTAAAGGAGAACGTTATTTTGGTTGGTTGTTTATCACTGCCGCAAACCCATAACAATGCAGTGTATGTATGATAATTCTAAACTATTATTCACTACCAAAATAACGATGATATTTTGTATTGAAAATTAATGTTACGTATATTCCAAACATTATTACTACGTAGCATGAATAGTACTATAAAAAAGTTTCGAAAGATAATCTTGCTGTGAACGCTACCATAATTTGATTTTCATATACGTACGTATATTTTGTCAGCTGGCTGGCCTCGCATAGATCAAATTGATTTCACTGATATGGAATTACTCCACGAATAGCCTTTTTATTATGAAGATATGACGATAATATATGTATTTCGTTTACGCTTCGTCACCAATAACAAACAGCAATACTTACGATAATCTATGACAAATAGCGTTTGTATGACTTCATTGTTCAGACAAGTTATATACGAATACTGCCAAAATAATAATGAAGTTCGAATTAATTTTAGCCTTAATGTTATTACTACTGTAAATTACAATACCACTACTATTAAAATTTCTAAAAGTTTATAACAAACAAAAAATGTCGCTTTGAACGCAACCGTATACATAAACCATTTTCGTACGTAAAGGTATATGCTTACATTTTGTGGCTGGCCACTCCGACGATAAGTTGAGTGCAATGATGTGGAATTATTCTTTGAATAGGGTATTTATTATGAAGATATGACTATAATATATATGGTAAGAATGGTTTTATTACCTTTATTGTCAGTTAATATCATAATGTGAATGTTTGTGTACGTTGGTGGTTATCGCACTGCAACTACGCTTAGCCTACCAATGAATGTCGTACATAAACCTTGAAATAGGCTATTTATTTCGAAGATAGGACAATAATATATTAGGTGAGAATGGTTTTATTACCTTTATTGTCAGTTTAATATCATTATATGAGTCTTTAAATGATGTTGGTAGTTATCGGACCACGGCCGAGGGGTTAGCCTACCGAAAAACATCGGCATATGCAACACAACAAACCCGTGATGCACCGATTCATACCAGTGATGTAACATGAGAAACGGTCCAAGAAAAAACCCGTGATTAACTGGATCCGTGAATACTGATCCGTGAATAAGTGATGCCCCACTGTATATATATATATACAGTGGTACCACAATACAAAATTAATCCGTTCCGAGGCAGCCTTCGTATCACGAGTTTTTTGTATCTTGAACCGCATTTTACATGTAACATGCCTAATCCGTTCCAAGCCCTACAAAAACACCCCAGTAAATTATATTTCCAGGCCTACAACACATGTTCTAGGGTTACGACTCCGATCCGACGGAAGAAATATGACTCCAAAAAGGCAAAATACTGTACATACTTGAGTAATACTCAACTGCATGTATTGTTCAACCCCATTTTTACTGCATATATTATAAAACTAGGACTTTAGCAATAGTTTCCCCTTAAGTAATAAGCCTAGCCTATGTTAGCAGTTGCTACTGTAGCCTAGTCTATGATTCTGACATCTAAACCTAAGAAGCTAAAAGCTTAGAATATGCCAATAAAATGTATAAATAATCAGTATGTATTCAT
>NC_087204.1:56064829-56074829 GCF_015104395.2 Macrobrachium nipponense | reverse complement strand
TATTTCATTCGCTCCTTGACAATGTCTTAGTAAAGACGAAAGCGCTTGGATTTCTGACAACCATTTTCCTGTGTTATTAGCTTATCTAATGAAGTCACGAGCATCTACTGTGATTTTTTAAAGAAATAAATATCAAGAGATTAATTTACGCTATATAGAAGCAAGAAAATCACTCTGAATCGAGTTTAATACGGCAAAATAATCTTACCTCCACTCTCAGCAGATTTTTCCAAACCAAAACATGATCAGTTTGTTTGTATTTTATAATACAATAGTCATAAGACTGCATACATTATTATAGGACACAGCAAAGTAAATGATAACTTCTTAAAAAAGCCAAGGAAAAGATTCATATTCGTTATCTGTATTTCATGCGGCGGTCTCCCCACTTAGCCTAAGCCACTGATAACCAGACAACATTGCTATAATCCCTATGAAGGGTAAAACCCAGTTATGAATATATTGAAAACGCGCCATAAAACCAAAATGCCAGTAACTGATGCCATCAGTAACTGCGCGCGCCCACACACACACACACATGTATATATACATTGAGCTACAATGTGCTTTAATATCTAATTTGCTCTACCTCAGAATTAATATAATTTCATATATGCTTAACCGAAGGGGAATTTTTTTCACGATAATAGATTTGCCTGGTCCTGGGCGCGAACCCCAGAAGACATTCAAATCCAGGGACATCAGTGAAGCTTTTACCTACCCCTCTCGCGGTGGTGGGGTAGGTAAAAGCTTCACTGACATTCCTGGATTTGAATGACTTCTGGGGTTCGCACCCAGGACCAGGCAAATCTATTATCGTGAAAAACATTCCCCTTCGGTTAATCATATATGAAAATATATATTAATTCTGAGGTAGAGCGAATTAGATATTAAAGGACATTGTAGCTCGATGTATGTATATGAATCACAGTAATGTGATATGACTTTATATACATATATATGTATATATATATATATATATATATATATATATATTATAATATATATATATTATATTTATAACAATTTCTATATATTACTTACAAGCTAAAGAAGATGCAAGTAGCAGTTGTGATTTTGAGCATTTTAATTTTTTTTTCAACTACAACCTGATTATCAATGATGACTTCTGTTCCTCTATTGTTACTAACATTCCAACATTTTTCTAAAAATTAATAGCTGTGATCTACCCACAAATGTCCATGTGTATTAGTGGATATCCTGTTATTTAAAAAAGGGTAACTCCAATTATCAGATTATTTGCAGTACATAAACTAATGAACTGCATCCCAATTTTTGTTGACAAGTTTCTCCCATGCATTATTTGCCCATTATATTCTCAATATCTTAACTGTTCTACTCAACTTTTGTATTCATACTACAAACATCAATTCTGATTTCTTTCTGGCATTTCACCCATAACATTCAGCAGCTCTATAAAAAATTAATTTATTTCTTCACAGAGCTTGTTTGTTGGCGAACAGCCAACAAATATACAGTACTCATTTTGCCATTTTTTACATAAATATTGCAAGCAGTACTTTGGTTTGGTAGTGTCTTTTTGCTTTAGATGGTAATATCATTCCTGCTCATCTAGGAACTGCATCTTCTTTTTTTGAATAACCACATTATTCTGGTACAATCTCTTTTCCAATACCATCAGCCAAGAGGTCCAGTTGATACAGCTTGAATTTACTTTCTACCTTCTTTATCATTCCAAACAAAGTTCGTACAACTTTTAATTTAACCTTTGTAAAGTATTTATAAACCTGTGTAAAATATTTATAAACTGGGAAATTCTGAGTACCTCCTACTGCCTGGAACTGGTTACAATTTCTACATTCTGTCTATCCATTAATGTGATAAAATCTATGAGGGATTGGTTTTTTAAATACACAATGATTTTCCTTGGATTCCACAGTTCCTAGTTGATTAGGACAATGACACCTGTACTTTATTAGATGGATTATAGATTTAGCCAGCCTTGTGTTGGCACGGGCTCTCGCTCTACAGCAGCCTGTAATGCACTCTATGACTGATTTGCAACCAGGGTCATGCACCTGGCATCCCAATTTTTGTTGACAAGTTTCTCCCATGCATTATTTGCCCATTATATTTATCGAATATCATTTTACCGTTGGTCTACTCAACTTTTGTATTCATACTACAAACATCAATTCTGATTTCTTTCTGGCATTTCACCCATAACATTCAGCAGCTCTATAAAAAATTAATTTATTTATTCACAGAGCTTGTTTGTTGGCGAACAGCCAACAAATATACAGTACTTATTTTGCCATTTTTTACATAAATATTGCAAGCAGTACCAAACACTGCTCTTTGGTTTGGTAGTGTCTTTTTGCTTTAGATGGTAATATCATACCTGCTCATCTAGGAACTGCATCTTCTTTTTTTGAATAACCACATTATTCTGGTACAATCTCTTTTCCAATACCATCAGCCAAGAGGTCCAGTTGATACAGCTTGAATTTACTTTCTACCTTCTTTATCATTCCAAACAAAGTTCATACAACTTTTAATTTAACCTTTGTAAAGTATTTATAAACTGGGAAATTCTGAGTACCTCCTACTGCCTGGAACTGGTCACAATTTCTACATTCTGTCTATCCATTAATGTGATAAAATCTATGAGGGATTGGTTTTTTAAATACACAAAATGATTTTCCTTGGATTCCACAGTTCCTATTGATTAGGACAATGACACCTGTACTTTATTAGATGGATTATAGATTTAATGATTGATTTGCAACCAGGGTCATGCACCTGGCATCCAGGGTCAAAGCCATAACCCTATACCTCATCCCACTGCCAGTGACCAAAATTCCTAATAATTCTAAATTAATAAATGTAAATAACGTTTAGGAAAGACAGGGGCAGAGTAGTGTATATATCACCTTTAGAAACAGCAAATTGTTTCAATCTATAGAATTTTGGTTATAAAAGGAGGTTACTCTAATAACAATCCTGAAATGTATAAAACTTACGAGACAGTACCTTATGTAATGTAGAGTAGATTACTGAATATAAATACAGCAAAACTTAAGGTACACATGAAACTAACAATGCATACTAATATCATTACAAAACTCTAAGGCACTTCATTACTTACGGCTGGTGTACAGAAGCTTCTATATGTTGTAAGAAATGTCCGTACAAACATTGGATCAGCATACATATGGTATGTTAATCGTTCCACAAGTTTTGGTAGGGTTGCTCCCTGAAAAAATAACCTGCATTGAATAAGATTTCAAAACAACCATTAACAATAACTACTCATGTTCAGCAAATACATGCTTCATATTCAGCACACCATTTTAGATATATTCACTGTACTCTAACATCAACATAGTTTTTCCCTCATCATTACCTTGATGAGTGGGGTTCCTGAGTTTTCTTTTTCTTCGATGATTATATTACACTCTGAATCTTCAATGGCAAACAGGTAAACCGACGGGTCTGGCAGTCTTAGTGGATGCTGCTTTTCCTCGTCTAATAATATACTGTCTAAAGTTCGTTCTAACATACTGAAAGGAAAGAAAGGAATCTCTGAAGCTATGCACAAACAGAGGAAGTGGAGATACAATAAGATACTAATTGCCTTAACATTCAGGTTTAGTCTATTTTCATGGCAAAAATATACTCTAAACCTTACATAAGACTAAACTAAATATTTTTGTGGACTACAAATTGCACAGTACAGTAATATCCATATATAAATGTGCTATGTGTAGTGCAAAATTGTCATTAGAACAATGTGTTTTTGTTCAGAACAAATACCAGTACTTCTTAAAAAATGTAAAACTCACTGTTTGTGAATATATTATATAGGCATTTCCATCTACAACATAATAAATTTTGAAGTCACTACCATATACAGTTTTTGAAATAGCTACCAAAAATTAAAATTGGATTTGATTTATGAGTTTTATCTCATGACCTGGCACAGGAAAAAATATTAATTGGAGCAATCTCAATAACACAGTAATGGGACCAAGGCCCTGCAGGATAGTGTAAAAATTTGGATAAGGTCAAATAAAACTCTACAGATGTAAAACAGCAACTCTGTGTAGCCTTTACTCCGCCACTTGTTAATACCAAATACTAACAGTAAACACAATATACACTAAGCCTTCAATTATCTGAATTAATAGAGCCAAGGGCCCATCAGATAATGGTGACATACAGATAAGGGAGAGTAAAAAAAAAATCTAGGGTTGTTCCTGTAACCTTCCTCACCTAAAAATATATATATTATATATATAATATATATATATATATATATAATATATATATATATACATATACATATATATAATATATATATATATATATATATATATAACATAATATATATATATGTATATATATATAATATATATATATATATATATATATATATATATATATGTATATATATAATATATATATATATATATATATATATATATTTACATACACATATATATATATATAAATATGATATATATATATATAATATACATACACATTATATATAATACATTATGTATCAATATATAACATATATATACATTACAACATATATATCTATATATATATATATTATAATATATACATGATTAATATATATATACATATATATAATATATATATATATATATATATATATATATATATATGAGACATATAAATATATATATATATATCTATATATATATATATATATAATATATATATAATATATATATATATATAATATATATATATTTCTTCTTCCCTGCTTTAAAGCATTTTTATATGTCACCGTTCTGAATAAGTCTTCTTCATTGATTTCTGTCCTGTGCCTCGTTCTCGTCAACTTCTTTCCATAATATATCTTCCCCTACACAATCACACTATCTCTTTCTTGGTCTTCCCATCTTCCTTCTACCCCGCACTTCATTTCCATCATATGTCTTCCAACATGATGTTCCTCTCTTCATAAAAGGTGGCCATACCATCGAAGAGAGAGAGAGAATAGTTTGGTCTAAACTTTTCAAGAAACTGTCATAACTCTCTCTCTCTCTCTCTCTCTCTCTCTCTCTCTCTCTCTCTCTCCTCTCTCATAATGCCATTTTGCTTGGTGAGACGTACCTGTGCAGTCTGATTAATCAACCGATATCACGCGTTTAACATACGACTAGAAAACGAATTATATCTAGAAGTGTTTGTGAATTATCGGTGATAAGATTAGTGTGAAAATAGTAGGATAAAGTGTCTACTAAGTTACTTTATTGAGTGAGTTATTGTAAATTCGATCAGGATGGCAGTAAGCTCCAACTGTGGAAAGAAATGGCTAAATCTTGTTTGCATTGCATATATGCAATATGATGAGTTAGCAGGAAGGGAGCTGGCATTTCTCATCTATGAGATCAATAACAGCCCTAATCAAAATGATACAAAAGTATTCATAGACATATTGGAAGGCTATGATCCTTCAAACTGGAATATATCAGCAAAAAATATCATGAAAATAATTGAAGTAGTTCCAAATAAAATTCGAGTGGTCAAGAGACTTATAAAGAAAATTTACATCAATCGACACATTCCGACAAAGAAAATGAATAAGGTGAACATTGTCAATATACTAATTGATGCAATAGGAAAAAGAATGCCTAAAGCATGCAAACTGTGTAAGGTGTGGTATAGCATAGTAAATCCACAAAACCTGATCAGGAAATATTATGCATGCAACATCCCCACGCATCCCCAATGTGCTGAAGTCCAGCAAAATACGCTTAAGGATATAAGAGTATTTTGCTCAACATGCCTCTCATGGATAGACAATGTCATTAAATAAAGACCTAATGTGCAAATAGTAGAGGATGAGGAAGAGGAAGAAGAGAAAACAGAAAAGAAGAAAACAAAACTGAAATGACAGAAAAAAATAATGAAAACAAAGAGCAGGACAGGAGTATGGATGCAGATACTCATAGATACTACATATGAGGCAATCAAGCAGCATACATACGAAGAAATAAATTACGACATGACGACACAAAATAAAATACCAAAAAGGCTCTACCCAGATCTGCATACTGATGGGAAAGAACAAGAAAAAATAGAAAAGAAAGACAAAGTCTGCACCCTTCAGAAAAGAGGGAATTGCAGATTTGGTGAAAGATGTTACTACAAACATCCTAAGGTATGTCACAACTATGAAAGCTATGGTAAATGTGCATACCTAGACGGCTATGAGGATGAATGCAGATATCTACATTCAAAATTATGTAAAAACTTGAAAGAAGGAATAGGATGTAAGTTCAACAAAAAATGTAAATATATGCACCCTGCAGCCATGAATCAAAATAAAATAATAAAATCCAAAATAGAAAAGAAACAAATAAAGGAACAAAGAACATGAGGTGAAGGAAAAAACAAGCCATCACTGTGCTATGGAATGTCAGCAAAGAATATACAAGCATCAGCTCCAAGATACAGTGCAAGAGACAAGTACTGTATATATGATGCTAGGGGATGGTGCAGATACGGAGAAAATTGCAGATTCATACACAAAATGAATAATCATGATGAAGATCAAATATATTGGAAAAGTTGGATTTTTTTAATGTCAGAATTTCTGGAAATGAAGAAAAGAACAACATACCAGAACAGGAAAGAGACATGGGAAAATCCTTGTTATTACCCATATTAAATGAAGGGGATAACATGCAAACCATCATAGTGATGAATGCACAGGGTTTAGTTACGAGTAACTCAAAAAGAAAAATAGTTCTTATAAGAACTAACCCAAATTGAAAAGAAAATAGATAATGAATATAAGTGAAACCTGGTATTCCCAAGAGACTGGTAATGATGATCAAATAAAGGTGGTTCCAAACTTATAGATCAGATAGAAAAAATAGGAATCAAGGGGAAACCGCAATATATGGGAAAGATGTAAAACAAGGAAAAATATATAAGAAATATAGTAACTCAGAATGTGAACTAATAGCGGTAAAATTTGAATCTGAAAAATTAATGAACAGTAATATATAGACCCCCTAATACTAAAGTGTTTGACACAATATTTGAAAAATTGGATGATATATGTAGAAATCACAAAGACTGGACTATTCTCCTATCTGGAGACTTTAACTTTCCTTTCGTAGATTGGAAAGAACGAACAGGAGATTGTGGTTGTATTTATACATATAAAAAAAGAGAGCAATAGTAGTGCAGAAGATAAGAGGCAATTTGAAAAGCTATAAGATATACTAGAATACAACATTCAACAAATAAATCACCTGCCAACAAGAAAGGAAAATACTTTAGACCTAGTATTTGTGAACGAGGTGAATTATGTTAAAGAAATAATAGTTTGTAATGCGAGTATTTCAGACCATTGTCATAGAATTAACAGTCCATTCCAAAGCAAGTGAAAACAGAGATAAGCAAGAGATGAAAAAGTGGGAAGGATATGGAAAATACAATTTCTACAGTAAAAATATAAAATGGTCAGAAATAATAGAAGCAAACAAAGATTGGGATAACATATTTGTAAGTGATGATATACAGTAATACCTCGGGTTATGAACTGATTAGTATACAAATTTTTAACGGTCACACGACTTCCTCCCACGCATCCCTTTTCCCCCATAACTCTTTCACTCTCTCGGTGGCGGTAAGATTGAACACATTTGTCCGTGATACGCTCTCAAATTTGCATAGTGATTTGCGCATGTGTGGTGTTTCCGTGACAGTGCTTATACGTTATTATCCTCTTCATTACCGAAAGTTTGTTTGGAGGTAGGTGGGTACCACCATTCAAGTCTACTACACCGCACCGGGTGCATAAAGGTGGTACGCATAGTACCACCAAAACTCCTCTTTTCAGATAGGGACTTCCAATCATTCTGTAATTTCGGTTTGAAGAGTTTGGAGCAAAATAAACAGTATGACACGATGCCAGACGTATGATGAACCCAAAAAAATATTATTACTGCTTATAGTAGTGTGTAGGTGACAGATGAACTGCGTCTCAACAAAAAATCACAAAACCAGACAAGCATAAACATGTAATAACTTCTACCCAAGTATAAAACCAGTTGTATCATCATTTACTGTATTTATTTATTTATTCACTTATTACATTTTACAAATAAAAGATATGAACACCAGATAAATGAAGGTAAAAATAAAGCCTTATATGTAGTAACTTTATATATAAAAAACCAAACCAGAGAAAAAGCAAAAAAGCGATTTTTTCTGAGGACAAGAAACTTGAAAAATTAGTTTAGATACCCCTGATGCCCCTAAAGTTGTTTTCTGTGATGAAACTAATCTTAGAAAACATAGAAAATGACATCGACCAATTTTTGAAAGATATACTATAAAATTTGCGATTTCCATATTTATTTTCGGGGCTTTCGCTTTAGTTTTTGCTCTTTTTTTTGTTATTACGTGCTTATTTACTGTTCTATTTTGATAATACTTTATGTGCATGTTCCAAGTGCGATATACCAACATTCTGTAAGACCGAATTTCTATTTAAGACTGTAGTTTTCTCACCGACCACCAGTGTCCCTTGTACAAGGGACACTGAGTTTCACATTTTTTTCTTAAAATCATTTATTTTCCCTGTAAGATGATAAAACTAACAGAGAATATGCCTTATTATAGTGCTAATAATACCTGATAATTTCATTAGCCTGTCTTGATTAGTGTATTTTTGGCAAATATTTTTACGATCGGCACCCCTCCAAACTCGAGTCACTACCGAGAGATTCAGTTCGGCAGCGAACGCAATGTTTACATTCTGCTCACCCACCCGGTAAAGAAGGGGTTATTACTCAAATGCTAAAGACCATGGCTCCCAAGATGACGAGCAAGCAGCAAGAAGGAAAGCACAAGAAAGGAGATGATTACGGTCGAAATGAAGAAGGAAATTATCCAAATGCATGATAAAGGCGAGCACGTGAAAGACATTGCAGCATTCTACAAGCAGTCACAATCAACGATCTGCACTATTTTGAAGAAAAAGGAAGAAATTAAAGCCAGTAAAGTATCGAAAAGTGTCACAGTATTGACGAAACAATGGCCTCCTATTCTCGACGACATAGAAAATTTGCTTATGGTTTGGATAAACGAGAAGCAGCTGGCAGGAGATTCAATAAGTGAGAGCATCATTTGCGAAAAGGCTCATAAGATCGATAATGGAGTGGGTCATTTCTATAAAATTTTAAACAACAGGCAAAAGCAAGCCTCCATAAAAAAATATTTTGTCAAAATTGTGAAAGACGACACAGAGTCGCATAAGCGTAAGATTAGTGAGGTTATTAGTAGTAGTGATAGTAGTGAACGCTGCTCTCGAGAGAAGGAACCAGAAAGTCTTCCAGAAGTGTTCATGGAGGGAGATTTCCCCCCCAAGCCCTAACCCTCTCCTCCTCCTTCCCCTCCTCCAGTTTCCATCAAGCCAGCAACCATACTCACCTACGGTAAAGTTCAGGTTTTACTGCACATGCATACTAAATTTAGTGTTTATATTTAACTTCATTCTTCAATTTTATAATTTTATGTAATTCCTACACAAATTTTCAAACTTAGTCAACAAAAATGAATGGAAAAATATGAATTGAAATGGTCATTTATGGGCAGGTGGAATGCATTATTTGCTTTTTATAACATTCTTATGGGAAAATCCATTTAGGTTACGAATTTTTTAGGTTACGAAGCAGGTTCCAGAATGGATTAAATTCATAACCCGAGGTATTACTGTACAGGTAAATATGGCTATATTATATAAAATATTAGAGAAAATAGTGGATAAATATATAACAAAGAAGAAAAGTAAACATCAGTCATGCATACCAAGAGACAGAAGGATCTTGTTCCAGAAAATCAGAAAGTGGAAAAAAAGGTCTTGCAAAAGAAAAGAATGCATGGAAAGTGATGGAACTTAAAAGTAAGATAAAAATGCAGGACAAAAAATTATACAATCAAAAGAAAATGAAAAATGGGA
>NC_087204.1:56013673-56064329 GCF_015104395.2 Macrobrachium nipponense | reverse complement strand
GAAGGGGAAGACGGTCAGGTACTTGGAGGTCGTCATCAGCAACTGATCACCACAACGAAAGTAATCAACAGCCTGAGATTGGAGCTACAGAAGCAAAAAGGAAGAAATGGACAAGAGAAGAAATAAGGAAATATGGAGATGCTACATCAGAAGCAACCCGACAGAAAGAAGATATAGAAGAAGGCTGGTCAACTTCTGGAATGAGAGGAATAACACCCCCCAAACAGAGCTGAGGCTGGCAGACCAAGTAATTAACATAAAGAAAAAGAACTGGCTCTCCCCACAGAAAGAAGAAGAACTGAAAAGGGAAATGTCACACGACAACGAATTACACGAAGACGAACTGAGAGACGATGCCACAGAAGACGACAGGGAGGATGAGGTATCAAACAACGACACAGAAGAAACACCGACGAAGTAACAAAGAGGACGGAATGGGTAGATAAAGATTAGACAATGGATGGAGCAGATACAGAAAGAACAAAGATCCCCTCCATGAAAGCCTACAACACCAAGAAATTAAGGGAGAAAACAAGTGAGGTCAATGAAATAATGGAAATAATACACACCACCAGTATCACAAAACAAATAACTTGGTATATGCAGGAGCAAGATTAGTAGCAGAACTGATGGGGACACGAACACCAACGCCACCACAACCAACCCAAACCAACAAGAAACCAAAACAGCAACCTCCTTGGAAAAGGCGTCTGGAAAAGCAAATCATGATGATGAGATCTGACTTGAGTAAACTGAAAGAGATGGCAGAAAAAGGCTAAGAAGCAAGAAAACAAGGGAGAAATACAAAGTACAAGAGAGGGGACTAAACAACACAGTAGAAGATGTAAAAACAGAGGCTTAAGGCCAAAGCACATAAGATCCAACGGTACATGAACAGGAATAGGGGGGATACCAACAGAACAAACTATTCGGAACCAACCAGAAAAGCTATACAGCCAACTAAGAGGGGAAGACAGCCACCAGAAATTCCTGAAGCCGAACCAAGTAAGAGACTCTGGGAAAACATATGGAGCAACCCGGTAATCACACAACAAACATGCAACATGGCTCCAGGAAGTCAAGGAAGAAGAAACAGGGAGAATAAAACAAAGATTCACGAGAGATCACGACAGACACAGTCAGACATCAACTAAAGAAAATGCCAAACTGGAAAGCCCCAGGTCCAGATGAAGTCCATGGATAATTGCTCAAAAACTTCAAGGCCCTACACCCACGAATAGCAAAAAAAACAGCTCCAGCATTGTATCACAAATCACCAAGCACCCAAATGGCTGACCACAAGGAAGAACATCCTTAGTACAAAAAGACAAGAGTAAGGGAAATATAGCCAGTAACTACAGGCCTATCACCTGCCTACCAATAATGTGGAAGTTACTAACAGGTATCATCAGTGAAAGGCTACAACTACCTAGAGGAGACAAACACCATCCCTACCAACAGAAAGGCTGCAGAAGGAGTGTAGGGGCACAAAAGACCAGCTCCTGATAGACAAAATGGTAATGAAGAACAGTAGGAGAAGGAAAACCAACCTTACCATGGCATGGATAGACTATAAGAAAGCCTTCGACATGATACCACACACATGGCTAATAGAATGCCTGAAAAATATATGGGCAGAGGAAAACACCATCAGCTTCCTCAAAAATACAATGCGCAACTGGAATACAATACTTACAAGCTCTGGAATAAGAGACTAGCAGAGGTTAATATCAGGAGAGGGATCTTCCAGGGCGACTCACTGTCCCCACTACTCTTCGTAGTAGCCATGATTCCCATGACAAAAGTAATACAGAAGATGGATGCCGGTACAACTCAAGAAAAGAGGCAACAGAATAACCATCTGATGTTCATGGACGACATCAAGCTGTATGGTAAGAGCATCAAGGAAATAGATACCCTAATCCAGACTGTAAGGATTGTATCTGGGGACATCAGATGGAGTTTGGAATAGAAAAATGCGCCTTAGTCAACATACAAAAAGGACAAAGTACCGAGAAACTGAAGGAAATAAAGCTACCAGATGGAGCAACTAAACACATAGATGAGACAGGATACAAATACCTGGGAATAATGGAAGGAGGAGGGATAAAAACACCAAGAGATGAAGGACACGATCAGGAAAGAATATATGCAGAGACTCAAGGCGATACTCAAGTCAAAACTCAACGCCGGAAATATGATCAAACAGCCATAAACACATGGGCAGTGCCAGTAATCAGATACAGCGCAGGAATAGTGGAATGGACAAAGGCAGAACTCCGCAGCATAGATCAGAAAACCAGGAAACATATGACAATACACAAAGCACTACACCCAAGAGCAAATACGGACAGACTATACATAACACGAAAGGAAGGAGGGGAGAGGACTACTAAGCATAGAGGACTGCGTCAACAAGCGAACAGAGCACTGGGCAATATCTGAAAACCAGTGAAGACGAGTGGCTAAAGAGTGCATGGGAAGAAGACTAATAAAAGTAGACGAAGACCCACAAATATACAGAGACAGGAGAATGACAGACAGAACAGAGGACTGGCACAACCAAACCAATGCACGGACAATACATGAGACAGACTAAAGAACTAGCCAGCGATGACACATGGCAATGCAATGGCTACAGAGGGGAGAGCTAAAGAAGGAAACTGAAGGAATGATAACAGCGGCACAAGATCAGGCCCTAAGAACCAGATATGTTCAAAGAACAATAGACGGAAATAACATCTCTCCCATATGTAGGAAGTGCAATATGAAAAATGAAACCAATAAACCACATAGCAAGCGAATGCCCGGCACTTGCACAGAACCAGTCACAAAAAGAGGCATGATTCAGTGGCAAAAGCCCTCCACTGGAGCCTGTGCAAGAAACATCAGTTACTACCTTGCAGTAATAAGTGGTACGAGCACCAACTGAGGGAGTGATAGCAAACGATCAGGCAAAGTCCTAGCTGGGACTATGGTATCAGAACGGATAGGGTGTACGTTGCAAACAGACCAGACGTGACGTTGATTGACAAAGTCAAGAAGAAAGTATCACTCATTGATGTCGCAATACCATGGGACACCAGAGTTGAAGAGAAAGAGAGGGAAAAAAAATGGATAAGTATCAAGATCTGAAAATAGAAATAAGAAGGATATGGGCATATGCCAGTGGAAATCGTACCCATAATCATAGGAGCACTAGGCACGATCCCAAGATCCCTGAAAAGGAATCTAGAAAAAACTAGAGGCTGAAGTAGCTCAGGACTCATGCAGAAGAGTGTGATCCTGGAAACAGCACACACAGTAAGAAAAGTGATGGATCTCCTAAGGAGGCAGGATGCAACCCGGAACCCCACACTATAAATACCACCCAGTCGAATTGGAGGACTGTGATAGAGCAAAAAAAAAAAAAAAAAAAAAAAAAAAAAAAAAAAAAAAAAAAAATATAATAATAATAATAATAATAATAATAATAATAAACATGGCACCGTGGCAGAGTGGGTTAGGTCGTCAATCGACAGGTTAAGCAACAATGGGGCTGTTCAGTTGTTGGATGGGTGACCGCTCTCCTCGGCGTTGATTCCTTGGGAAAGGATCTTTACCATAATTTCCTCAGTCTACTCAGCTGTAAATGAGTACCTATCCCTGATGGGGTAGGGTCCAGCTATGGGTTAAATAGCAAAACTCAGCAATGATGGAAAGAAATTAAGGAATAAACGACAACGACGTAAATGGAACCTCTGGCAACAGAGGAGCTTCGTCCGGCAGCCAGGTATTCAACCCAATTGAAGGGGAAGACGGAGGTCGTCATCCAGCAACTGACCACCACAACGACAGTAACCAACAGCCTGAGATTGGCGCTACAGAAGCAAACCAAAGGAAGAAATGGACAAGAGAAGAAAATAAGGAAATATGGAGATGCTACATCAGAAGCAACCCGACGGAGAGAGGATATAGAAGAAAGTTGGTCAACATCTGGAATGAGAGGAATAACACTTCCCCAAAACACAGCAGAGGCTGGCTGACCAAGTAAGGAACAAAGAAAAAAAACTGGCTCTCCCCAACAGAAAGAGAAGAACTGGAAAGGGAAATGTCACACGACAATGAATTACACGAAGACAAACTGAGAGACGATGCCACAGAAGACGACTGGGATGATGAGGTATCAAACAACGACACACGAAGAAACACCGACAAAGTAACAGAGAGGACGGAATGGGTAGAAAAGATTAGACAATGGATGGCGCCAGATACAGAGAGAACAAAGATCCCTCCATGAAAGTCTACAACGCCAAGAAATTAAGGGAGAAAACAAGTGAGGTCAATGAAGTAATGGGCATAATACACACCACCAGTATCACAGAAACAAATAACTTGGCATATGCAGGAGCAAGATTAATAGCAGAACTGATGGGGATACGAACACCAACACCACCAGCACAACAAACCCAACAGAAACCAAAACAGCAACCTCCTTGGAAAAGGTGCCTGGAAAAGCAAATCATGATGATGAAATCTGACTTGAGTAAACTGAAAGAGATGGCAGAAAAAGGCTAAGAAGCAAGAAACAAGGGAGGAACTCAACGAGAAATACAAAGTACAAGAGAGGGGACTAAACAACATAATAAAAGATGTAAAACAGAGGCTTAAGGCCAAAGCACATAAGATCCAGTGGTACATGAACAGGAATAAGGGATACCAACAGAACAAACTATTCGGAACTAACCAGAAAAGACTATACAGCCAACTAAGACAAGTAAGAGACTCTGGGAAAACATATGGAGCAATCCGGTATCACACAACAAACATGCAATATGGCTCCAGGAAGTCAAGGCTGAAGAAACAAGGAGAATAAAACAAAGATTCACAGAGATCACGACAGACACAGTCAGACACCAACTAAAGAAAATGCCAGACTGGAAAGCCCCAGGTCCCGATAAAGTCCATGGATACTGGCTCAAAAACTTCAAGGCCCTACACCCACGAATAGCAGAAACAACTCCAGCATTGTATCTCAAATCACCATGACCCCAAACCCAAAAGGATGACCACAGGAAGGACATCCTTAGTACAAAAAGACAAGAGTAAGGGAAATATAGTCAGTAACTACAGGCCTATCACCTGCCTACCAATAATGTGGAAGTTACAAACAGGTATCATCAGTGAAAGGCTATACAACTACCTAGAGGAGACAAACACCATCCCCCACCAACAGAAAGGCTGCAGAAGGAAGTGTAGGGGCACAAAAGACCAGCTCCTGATAGACAAAATGGTAACGAAGAACAGTAGAAAAGGAAAACCAACCTAAGCATGCATGGATAGGACTAAGAAAGCCTTCGACATGATACCACACACATGGCTAATAGAATGCCTGAAAATATATGGGGCTGAGGAAAACACCATCAGCTTCCTCAAAAATACAATGCGCAACTGGAATACAATACTTACAAGCTCTGGAATAAGACTAGCAGAGGTTAATATCAGGTGAGGGATCTTCAGGGCGACTCACTGCCCCACACTCTTCGTAGTAGTCACAATTCCCATGACAAAGTACCTACAGAAGATGGATGCTGGTACCAACTCAAGAAAAGAGGCAACAAAATTAACCATCTGATGTTCATGGACGACATCAAGCTGTTATGGTAAGAGCAACAAGGAAATATGATACCCTAATCCAGACTGTAAGGATTGTATCTGGGGACATCAGGATGGAGTTTGGAATAGAAAAATGCGCCTTAGTCAACATACAAAAGGGCAAAGTAACAAGAACTGAAGGGATAAAGCTACCAGATGGGGAGCAACATCAAAACACATAGATGAGACTGGATACAAATACCTGGGAATAATGGAAGGAGGGGATATAAAACACCAAGAGATGAAAGACACTATCAGGAAAGAATATATGCAGAGACTCAAGGCGATACTCAAGACAAAACTCAACGCCGGAAATATGATAAAAGCCATAAACACTGGGCAGTGCCAGTATTCAGATACAGCGCAGGAATAGTGGAATGACGAAGGCAGAACTCCGCAGCATATATTAGAAAACCAGGAAACATATGACAATACACAAAGCACTACACCCAAGAGCAAATACGGACAGACTATACATAACACGAAAGGAAGGAGGGAGAGGACTACTAAGTATAGAGGATGACTGGCTGTCACATCGAGGAACAGAGCACTGGGGGGTCAATATCTGAAAACCAGTGAAGATGAGTGGCTAAAGATGCATGCGTAAGAGGACTAATAAAAGTAAACGTTAACGACCCAGAAATATACAGAGACAGGAGAATGACAACCAGAACACAGAGGAGACTGGCACAACAACAAACAATGCACGGACAATACATGAGACAGACTAAAGAACTAGCCAGTGATGACACATGGCAATGGCTACAGAGGGGAGAGCTAAAGAAGGAAACTGAGGGAATGATAACAGCGGCACAAGATCAGGCCCTAAGAACCAGATATGTTCAAAGAACGATAGACGGAAATAACATCTCTCCCATATGTAGGAAGCGCAAATACGAAAAAATGAACCATAAACCACATAGCAAGCGAATGTCCAGCCCTTGCACAGAACCATTACAAAAAGAGGCTTGATTCAATAGCAAAAGCCCTCCACTGGAGCCTGTGCAAGAAACATCAGCTACCTTGCAGTAATAAGTGGTACAAGCACCAACCTGAAGGAGTGATAGAAAACGATCAGGCAAAGATCCTCTGGGACTATGGTATCAGAACAGATAGGGTGATACATGAAAATAGACCACACGTGATGTTGATTGTCAAAATCAAGAAGAAAGTATCACTCATTGATGTTGCAATACCATGGGACACCAGAGTTGAAGAGAAAGAGAGGGAAAAATGGATAAGTATAAACGATCTGAAAATAGAAATAAGAAGGATATGGGATATGCCAGTGGAAATTGTACCCATAATCATAGGAACCCACTAGAACAATCCCAAGATCCCTGAAAAAGGAATCTAGAAAAACTAGAGGCTGAAGTAGCTCCAGGACTCATGCAAAAGAGTGTGATCCTAGAAACGGCGCACATAGTAGAAAAGTGATGGACTCCTAAGGAGGCAGGATGCAACCCGGAACCCCACACTATAAATACCACCCAGTCGATTGGAGGACTGTGATAGGCAAAAATAAAAAATAATCAATAATAATAACATAATAATATAATAATAATAATAATAATAATAATAATAAAATAATAATAATAATAATAAACTAATTACAAATACATGTGTGGATTTTAAAGAGATAAAAATAACCTTTCCATTTCACTTATGTAAAGATAACTCCTCTCTCTTACTGAGATGGATTTTTATGGTATATGTATGTGTTTATTAATATTATAAAAAAAATAATATAACTGTAATTTCAAATGAAAATTATTCTTCCCTTTGTCTTCCTCTGTATGAATTTCCCAACTTTCTCTCAACTCCAGAGAAGCTCAAGTTCGGGAAGCTGTCAAATATGTCAAATAATGTGACGGGAGGTGAATTGTGCAATATAATGGTCAAGGATTTTAATGGTTTTTATGCAATTTTTTTCTCTCTCTCTTATTGAGATGAGATAAATTTTATGGTACATGTATGTAATAAGTTTATAATTAATATTTTCCAATAATAACTATAATATATATAATATAACTGTAATTACAAAATTCATAGTGAGTATTTTAAATACAATAATCTTTCCATTTCACCCTTTTAGATACCGTAAGGACAACTCTCTCTCTCCACACGATACGTATGTCACAGTGGCCCCCTTCTCTCTCTCTCTCTCTCTCTCTCTCTCTCTCTCTCTCTCTCTCTCTCTCTGCTGCAAGTGTTAGAAGTATATATGTACGTACTACATACCTTTAAGGGTACTAATGTTCACGATTACTTTAAAATTATATTAATATAATCTCTAAGATTAATACAGTAATATGACAATAATTTAAGGTAAATTTGATGTAGGATGTTACATAAGGTATACATTTGGTCGGTCTCTCTCTCTCTCTCTCTCTCTCTCTCTCTCTCTCTCTCTCTCTCTCTCTTCTCAGCAAAAGAATTGATAGACAGACAAACAGATTATTCAGTCCTCTCTTTCTCTCTTCTCTGGAAAAGATATACAGTGGAACCCCCGTATTCGCGGACTCACACATTTGCGGATTTCTCTCGGGAACGTTTCCCTGCATTATTCGCGGAAAATTTGCACATTCGCGGTATTTTTCTATGAAAAAATATCCACAAATTCCTGGTTTTTGTTATCAATTTTCATCATAAAATGCACTTTTTGTGATAAAACTATTAAAAAAACAAGTATGAAATTTTTAGTGGTTTTTTCTTTAAGTTTTAACTAACAAAATAGGCTGTTTCAGCGTTTTTATAGGGTTCCAAACATTCGCGGATTCTAACTATTCGCGGTGGGGGGGGGGGGGGGGTTGTCTGGTACGCATCCCCCGCGAATACGGGGGGACCACTGTATCTATTTATGGGAGGGGAAGAAGTGCTGCTTACAGAAGTTCATTTCAATCTTTTGATATCGTAAGGAGTTATTCTCTCTCTCTCTCTCTCTCTCTCTCTCTCTCTCTCTCTCTCTCTCTCTACTCTCTCTGTATATTTCTAATGGTAAATTGTTTCAGATGATTTTGAAATGATATTAATAATACCAATCAATGATATATTTGATGTAGGATGATACTTTAAATACACATATGGTATTTGAACTTTCAAAATAGGCAAATAGAAGCATTTTTAGAGGGGAGTTCTAACTATTCGCAGGTTCGAGCTATTCGCGGAGGTGTCTGGTACCCATCCCCTGCAAATACGGGGGAACACTGTATAAATATAAATATATATATATATATATCTATATTATATATATATATATATATATATATATATATATATATAGATATACTATATATATACACATATTTACATACAGTGGAACCTTGACATATGAAAGTCCCAACTTACGAAAAATTCAAGTTACGAAGATTTTTTTTTGCCTCTACATATGAAAATAATTCAGGTTACGAAAGGATGTTACTGTAAAGTCCCGAGATTCGCCCGGACCACCGAGAACAATTTTAAAACTTGCGCACCGCCAACTGAGTAGAAACGCCTCCATCCTGCCGCTCTCCCATTGGTTCCTGATGCTAGTCACTGCCGTAAGATCCTGCTCTCCTATTGGTCAGCATCTATCCCATCATGGTCTACGTAAAGGCGTCCTTCGGCCACTTCGTCGCACTAGCGTTATCGTACGCATGCGGAATTCGTTCGTTCACATATACGATTTAGTTTGTTAACATAATTCGTGTTAGTGATTTCGCTTTGTACTTTATCGTGTTGTGTGAGAACTTAATTAGTAACTTAATTACGTATAGTCATGGGTCCCAAGAAAGTTGCTGAAGTTCACAGAAAGAAGAGGATGCTTTCTATGGAGACAAAGATGGAGATAATCAAGAAGTATGAGGCTGGTATGCGGTTGAGTGTGATCACTAAGGAATATGGTCGAAATCTGTCAACGATAGGCACCATCCTTAAGCAGAAGGAAGCCATCAAAGCAGCTACACCTTCCAAGGGTGTGACTATTTTGTCCAACAAGAGGAGCCACGTGCATGATGAGATGGAGAAGCTGCTTCTAGTATGGATTGAGGACAAAGAAATCGCTGGCGATACGATAACTGAGACGGCAATCTGCCAGAAGGCCAGAGCTATTTTCGGTGATCTGATTGTTTAGGCCGAAGATGACGGAGGAGAAGGGACATTGACGGCAACCCCAGACTTCAAGGCTTCTAGGGGGTGGTTTGATAAATTCCGTAAACAGACTGGCATCCATTCGGTGGTGAAGAAATTGAAATTTTGTAAAAAAAATGTAAAGTATAAAAAGTAAAAAAAAAATTTAAAATAAAAAATATAAAAAAGAAATTTAATTTTAATTTTTTTTGTAAAGTTAAGTGTTAATGTTTTCCATTGGTAATGTGTTTCGTTTCATAAGTTTAGTGTTAATGTTTCCTGTCATTTTTTAGTGTTTCGTAAAAAGTATTCAAGTTTTCTGCCATTTGTCCTCCTCCTCTGTCGCCACTTTCGGAGATCGCCTCACTCGAAAGCTAAGGTTCCACATTTTACTCATATGTACATATGTACGTACAGTATTTCTTGTACCATGTACACTAATACACTTTATTTACAGGTATGTAGTACATATTAGTAGTATATGTAGTTAAAGTTAGGTATTGAATGGTCCAAATTGTTGTATTTCACTGTTTAATGGTTTAATTTAGCTTTATTATAAAATTTACTGGGATGTTTTTGTAGGGCTTGGAATGAATTAGGCAATTTACATGTAAAATGTGGTTCAAGATACGAAAAAATCAGGTTAAGAAGGCCGCCTCGGAACGGATTAATTTCGTATCCTGAGGTACTACTGTGTGTATATATATATATATATATATATATATATATATATATATATATATATATATATATATATATGCGAGTCATATCACATTACTGGATTCATATACATATCGAGCTACAAATGTCCTTTAGTATCTAACTTGCTCTACCTCGAATTAATATATTTTCATATATGTTAACCTAAGGGGAATTTTTAGTCAATAAGAAGTTTGTCGGGCTCAGGCACGAACCATCGAACCCAACAAATTCAGGATGCACAGTGAAGCCTAAACCACACCATGCCCGTGAGCTGCCAAATTTCTTATCGACTAAAAAATAATTCCCCTTCAGTTAACATATACGAAAATATATTAATTCCGAGGTAGAGCGAATCAAAGGACATTTGTTGCTGATATATATGTGTGTGTGTATGTGTGTATGTGTATATATATATATATATATATATATATATATATATATATATATATATATATATATATATATATATATATATATATATATATATATATATATATAATATTATATATATATATATATATATATATATATATATATATATATATATATATATATATATATATATATATATATATATATATATATAATATAAGTATATATATATATAAAGGTAAAAGCCATGAAGAAGTAAAGGACCCTAAGTCAAAAGATCTCGCAGTACTCCACTGTTTCACTTTCCTTCGTGGCTTCATCCTTTATTTATACATTCATCATGTTCCAAATGTTTGTGATTCAGTTATAAACAAGCCCGCACGCACACGCACACACATCTGTCCTTGGACCTGTTATCGAACACAAATCGACTTCACTCCTAAATGATCTGGACGTACATCTTTCCCAGCCAATGCTACTACTTCACTGACCAGCTCTATCAGGCACCACCGGCCAATGGGAGGCTCATACATGTTACGACAGGTTGCGAGGCTCCCCCCTTAAACGACCCTTGATAAAACTCAACCTATAGTTAAACTCTGACACTGATGTTAAATGCGTTTGTAGTCATTTATCTTAACTCACAGTACCAAATGTGAATGCAGTACGCCATTCTTTGACCCTTTGGACCTAATTCCCATAAGGAGGGCTGTGCCCTCTCTGCTATCAAGGTCATGGCAGGTAGGCTACGACCCCCTTCTCCCCTGGTTGGTAAGTCAAAAGAGCATAGGCCTCCTGCCCTCAATATTGTGGGATACCGTTGGGGCCCCATTCCAAGGATGTTTTCTCTCAATTCAATTGAAAAATAGTTTTTGTAAATTTTAATGGTCACAGGGCTACTGGAGAAGGAAACAGCACTATGAGATACTGCAGCAAAAGTGAAGAAAGGGGATGAACACATGACAAAAAAAGAAGCAAATCTTAACTATGTGATGAAGTCTAACAGAAAACTGCACACCAGAATGGCTGAGAACAAAATGAGCATGCTAACCCAGCTCAAGTCACAGGTGACTCAGGCATACTCAACGGCAAACATCCGCAGAGCACTTTGCACCGAGTAATCCATATATAAAAGTAGGGGTTCATATTCCCGACAGAACAAATATTTTTACTACTTTTAGCATGGATTCTTCCATATAGTACCAACATATATACTTGCATATCATGCAACTTTTGAAGACCTAATTTTGTAGCTAATTTTAAGGGGGTCTCATCATACATGAGATATAAAATTAGTGCATGTAATTTTCACATACTAGTATCGTTTGATAAAATACAAACATAATGAATATGCATATTTTCCATGGATCTTTTAAAAAGTATATATTTTCATATTAAAATTGTTGTAATATAAGATACAAAAATAGCAAGTTTTGATTTGGAAATCAGCTGAGAGTAAGGTCCCATGTAGGAGTTCTGAGTTTCCTAGGTGAACAAGACCACTCAAAGCTCTCGAACTGCATAAAGAATTGCCAGGGAAAAGTAATGTCAACATCTTCATATGAACTACTCACAAGCCAGGGTAAACATAAAGAATCTCCTCTGTTCTGAAAAGGATCCAGAAAATCTTTATCTACAGAACAGAAACTCTTGAGTAGAGACAAATCCCTTCGGCGACACCAATCACAGCAGCAGACAGCTCATCTTGGATGCAACTAATGAAGATACTATGAAGTAGCCTTGCATCTGAGTTGCTGCTCCACAAGAAAGATCTCTTGCTAGAAAGAGATACTGATCAGATTCCAGACATGAAGAAATATAAAGATCCTACTGCTTGGTGGTATCTCACACAAGACTGGCAGAGAAGGTTGTACAAAGTTGGAATCTCTCTTGGCCACTCAGCTTGGGGCAACAAGGAGCTACTAGGGTTGCACTTCTCTTGAAACGCAGAGTCGATTGAAACTATGCCATCATAAGAACTTGCCACGACGTCACAAACCCGTCTGTGATGTCACACAGCAGACTACTCTGACAAAAGCGAAAACATTGTGTGTAAGTTTGGATTAATCATATTCATACAAAATTGTAAAGACAAGTTTATTTCATATGGCAAATAGGGGAACCAAGGCAAACATCCTCGGATAACGAATCATCAGAGGGAGACAAGATGCCACAGAAGCAGACGAAGCCACATTGGACAAGTTGTCTGTTAAGATTGGCACCCCTGCATGACAACGTTTACTGCTGGTCACCACATAGAAGGGGCTCCGTGGGTCGAAAGGAACACACTGCCATCAGGACTGACTGGGTTCCAAACTCTCATCACAGCACCAACTAGTGAAGTGGCAACTTTGGCAGAAGGAAGTGAATGCAGAGGGGATCCCAAGGTCTGAGGAGAACATGCCGCCACCCAACTTCAAGACGAGAAGGAGGGCTGACAACTGTACAGCCTGAATAGAAACAAATAATATGCTTTCCCCCTCAGGAAGAGAAGAAACCTCCCATCCTAAAAGAAAGAAAAGAAAAATGTATATATGTAAGGGATAAGGGAAGGGAGTGAGACATACGACTCACACCCCCTCCGCCCCAATAACAGGAAGGAGCCCAGACAGAAAAGTCAGACTGGTACTGAGCAAGTAGTCAGAACCAACACAATCGAGGGACTTCCACCATCAAATTCGTGTTGTGGAGGTGAACACTTCTAAGTATGACTAATCCTTGCACATAAACCTTGCCTGTAACTTGAATCCGTAAAGTCTGAAATGTCCCAAACCACACAAATTCTGAAAGCCTGAAACATTACTATGTTCCCAGAAATTGTGTCGGAACAAAATAAGATTAATAATAAAATGGAACAAATAAACAAACTCCACACTAATTCTACTAAACTGCAAGTCAGTAAATATGTCATTGAAGAAGAAAAATACATTTAAATACCTTAACATAAATGTTTCAATATATCCCAAACAATATTTCAAATTGCGAACTTGCTAACAAAGGAACAAGATGAAGGTGGTCCCTCTCTTCCTGAGATGGAGCAGTATTACATATACATAAAACAGCTGATGACAAAGCAGTAGGAATAGGCCTGGAAGCACATCTATTGAAAGTTACATTTGTCTCAAAGGAAGCGTGAAGATGGGCTTGGGTAAAAAACCGGCTTGGAAGGCAGAGAGCAAAGTGAAAGTTCGCTCTCCAAGGTGATTCAAGTGCAGTCTCTGACCTGCTTCCACCTCAACTACGTATCGGATACCAGATGCCACAGATTTCTTGCATTTAAAATTTTTTATGGTTTTTTACCATTTTCCAGCTCGCACCAGAAGATTTATCCTACTGTTAAGATTGAAGGTTTGTTCTGTGTATAAACAAACATTGAGTGCAAGCTATGTAAAAGTCAAGATGATGCAAATATATAGTTTTTAAACAGACTTTCACTCAAAAGTGTTGAACTTTTGAAATATATCTACAAATGCACTGGTATATAATATACCTCCTATCCAGGAATCCACAGATCCTAATTTATGACAACCAATAAAGAATTTTAAACAATTTCTGAGACCATATAGTGGTTAATTTTCTTATGAATAGTGAAAGTTTAAACTTAGCCTATAAAATCCTTCAACTAAATCTTGTATATTATCTCTCTGTTGTGACTGGGAGACTCACCTGCGAGTATTGAGCATGACAAGAGCAGCCATCCAGGTGTTCTTTTCTTCTGCCGATTTGGCAATTAGCACCACACTTGGCTGGTCCCGCGGTCTAATCTCAAAAGAGTGTTTCACTTCTGTAAAAAGATGATAAAGTTTAACATAAGGTATATCCAAACTATTTATACCTATTCATTACCCTCAATACCAACTGGTCTAAATTCATATTTTTCACTCTTGATGATATTGATGTACTAATGTGAAAACACCGAGTTTGGTCAGGTTGGGGCTTGCCTCAGAGATAGAACATCTAAACAATAGAGGTGAACAAAAAACTAGTATTTATAACTGAGTGAGAAGTTTCCATCAAATTCAGCTATAAAAATAATGGCCAACCAAAAGGAAAATATCTAAAATATTTAAACACAGTACTGGAAAAAAAAAACTTTTATAATAAAATAAAGTTTTAATTATACTTACCCCATAATTATATAGCTAAGAATTTCACTCGCCTAGCAGTTAAATTCAGAAATTTGCGTGTCATGCTAATTTTCTGTCTTGTTTTGGTTAGGTAACCCTGACCCCACCCACTTTCGGAAAAAGAGGAAACAATTGGCAAAGAGCTCAGTTTGTTTCATGTCCCTAATGAGAAAAACCCATGCTAGGGGATGGAGGGTGGGCTCTGATTATATAATTCCTGGGTAAGGATAATTAAAACATTATTTTATTATAGAAATTTCATTTCTGGGCTCAGTTCGTGTCGCTGCGTGAAATAATCCTTAAGTTCATTATTTCTAAGGTAAATGAGCTAACAAATACCAGAGAAAAATAAATTCAAGATCTGTCAGTATAACTGACTCGCTCACCCAAAATAAAAGAAGGGTGTCGGTGTGGTATCTGCGGCGAGTGAGACCACTACCACGAACTTCTTGCCATTTAAAATTCTCCTACACCAAAATCCCCCATCTGAGAGAGCCGACCCACAGGCCGAGGCGGCAACTACTACTACTACGCCCCACGCCATGCCGACCGCCGCGCCTCTGGTGGCCATCCTTTCAGTTAGCCGACTAGGAGCAACACGTGATTTTCTTTGCTCTGTGTTTTGTGAGATTTCCTGTGGATTTACCTTTATCAAGGAACGTTCAGCTATCGCAGCAGCTAAGTTAAGTACCCTGAAAAGGTTTGGATTTAGTTTTTCAGCCAGGAGCCGGTATTTACCGTTTTTTAGGTACTAATTAAGGCCACCTGGTCTGGCGCATGGCGGCCATGGCTCGCCTCGTGTTATGTTAGGTTTCTCGGTCTCCCATACCTTGGAATCTTTCATTGCTTAACCTTTAAGGATTTTGATCACGTGCTACTCTAGTCTTTTAATTATGTGACATTATATTTACATATTTACAACGTATTGGGGATTCGTAGCCTACCCCTAGGTTTCGTTCATGCATGCATGTTTCTTTATCTAGTTTGTAGGCAATTGAGTGATTTTCCTCTTATTGTCCTGACCCTAACCATTGCTCTTCATCGGCTAAGGCTAGCTCTGAGTGGTAGGCTGTCTTCTTCGGATCCAGCCGTTCCATCCTGGACTCTTCTTTTTCTCTCACTCGTGTTTTTTTCCCCCTCTTTCTTGTTTCGATGTAAATGTTTGTTCATTCATTGTTGTTGGGTTAGCGTTAGGGCGTCAAGTTCCTTGTTTAAGGGTCATTGGTTATGCGTGGTCCTGCCCCATAGGATCACGTGTACTGCTTTTTTAGCAGTTTTGTTGCATCATTTCTTATACAGTTTTGTTGCTCTCATTTGACCCTTGTGTACACGTGTTATCGACACGGTCGGTTGTGTTGTCTTTCATGTCGTGGTCCACTTTCGATCGCGTGTACCCTGGACGCCCTTCCCCAGTCTTCCCCCCCTTCTTCTCTCGCCCATAGGGTAGAAGGGAGGGATCTGTCCTAGCTCGCTCCCTGCCTCTGGCTTCACCTGGGCATTGCTCCCCCTCTCTCCCACGCATAGGGAGTAGGGGAGTTGGACAGTCTGTTAGACTGGGGGACCACTCATCTCCCTCGTGCTCGGGGTGAACTCCGGCGTGGTCGGGGTTGGCCACCCCCTCTCCGTGGTCGGGGTTGGGGGTTGGCCACCCCCTTCCGGTTGGTCCGGTGTACCTTGGGTCTGGACTTTCCCTCCCTCCTTGTTTATTTTGCCTCCTCGCTTCGGATGGTGCGCTGGTCCCAAGTGTTACCTTCGGTTGTCGGAGAGGGTGGCGGGCTCCGCCGCCCACCGGAGTGGATGTGATTTCAGTAGGTCATATAGCTTTCCCTATCTGTTGTTCCTACCTTCGTTTTCCGGTGATTGCTCTTACTAGGGCACTCTTCCGGTCAATGGAGGGAGGAGTATTTTCATACACCGGAGCTACAACTCCAAATTTAATTATAATTTGTAGTGTATAACTTTTCTAGTTTAAGTTGTCTAGCTTAAGCTTACGGCATCCTCCCCTGTTCTCCGGTGTGAATTTTTCTCTTGAGAAATTATAAGTTATATACTTATGGTTCAGGGAACTTTCACTCCTCCGGTGTACACCGGAATCCCTCTTAATAGTTTAAATCACACCTTAGTCCATAAGGAATTCAGGGGGGGATTATGCCTATATTTATATATACTCCGGCATGCAACGGAGCATTAGAGTAGCCCTGTGAGCGTAATTCAGATACTCATGTATCTTTCCACTTACAGGCTACCAACTGCCAAGAGCCCGGCTGTAATGCCGTGCTTCAAGACCCCTGCGGGCATGAGGTCAGTCGGACTCATGCCCCCTGTGCTACCCCCCACGGAGACTACCTGGTTTGGTTCCATGAGGCTTGCTCGATATGTTACGACCTGGTGAACCAGTTTTTGGACGGAGTAAGTACATACGGGTATCAAGTTTCCTACATGACATATAGGCTTTGATATATATACTTAGTCTTAAGCTTTCTGTTATAGTCTAGTCGGTAAGGAATACCTTTAGACTTTCTATGTGGACTGCAATGACCCTCTCTTTCAGGCTGCCGCAGTGAAGGAAGTGGCGTTGGCAACCCTGAAAGCCTGGGTTGGCGGCTTTGGGAAAAACGCAGCCAAAGGACAGCCCTACATCCTTGAGAAGAAGATGGCTGTCCTGATTTTTCCAGGAGGGAAGTCGACAGGGTACGTAGACCCCGCCGCGGCAGCTCCGACGATAGCGGCGATCCAGCAGGAGGTGGAGCAAGCCTTTACAGAAGGTTCTGGCCAGGACATCGTGGCGGAAGTGGCAACGTTGGATATCAACATAGAGCCAATGACGGTAGGAGTAGATGATTTGCTAGTTGAGGTATGTTCGTTGGGCACCCAAGGGCTCCCTTTGGGTGCTTCTGGATCTTCGTCTCCTGTTCCTTCTTCTTCTTCTTTCCAGGGCTTTATGGGTTCTGAGATCCCGCATAGTGCCTCCGCTGCTTCTGTGATCCCGAAATTAAAGGGACACAGAGAGCAGAAGACCCTGAAGAAGACGTCAACTAAAAAGACGTCATTGTCTTCTTCATCTCGTAAGTCTCCGGCTTCTCACCCCGGAGCAGAGAAAGTGAAGGCCTCTTCTTCCTCTGCTTCACTCCCAAGAGGGTCTAGGAGCAAAATCTCCAGGGAAAGGTCCCGTACTCCCGCCGGGTCTGTGACTTCTCCCGCTACCGCCAGAACCCCTTCGGTGGTGGCCATCGGCAGGGGTAATGGCGGCTAGTGCTTTTGATCCTGCTGCATTATCCGCAGGTATGATGCAGCAGGTAGGGGACTTGGTAGGTTCTCTTAGCACAAAGGTGGAACAGATGTTTGCCCAACTATCTCATAGGATGTCCACCCAAGAGAACCTTCTAACAGGCTTAAATCAAGTCCCACAGGCTGATTCTTCGGTAGTAGGTGCCGGCCTTGCCCAACTCCCGGCATACGAAACTCTTCCTGCTTTCTTCATGAGCAATCCTTGGAGGATAGCAGCTTATGCTCCCTTCAAGGATGGGCTGATTTCCACCCTGCAGACTTACAGCCTCCTTTCATGGGGTATGCCAGGCTGACGGAGACGGCGCTGAATAGGGAGGACAAGATCCCAAAGGAGACGGTCCTGTATAGCCGGGACCATGCTCAAAGAGAGTGGCTTCACTGCTTGGAGGACTGGGATTGTATCAATACCAGGCTCCAAGCATTTAAAAGTCCCTTTACGATCTTCACCACAGAGGAGGAGGCACCACTCCCCTTCCTGACGAAGATAGCGGAAGCCACTATACAGGCAGGTATGAAGGGTGAACCTTTGCCACAACTCAGGGAAGCAGACCCCACGTCTCCTCTTCTCCCTTCGTTTGGTGATCTTTGGGAGAACCTTCCGGCCACTTTCACCGTAGGTAAATTTAAGCCGGACTGCGCCATGGACCAGTTCGGTGAAAAATTACCAAGGCTTCCAGACAACCTCATCCAGGCGGAGTTTGAGGCAAGGTCTAGGCTGGGAAGGACCCTGAACACCATGGTCATGACCAAAGTGGCCACCCTGACTTACGGATCAGAACCGCTCTTCAAGCTTTTGGCAAAGTCACAAACTCATACAGTCCAAGCAGACTTGTATGAGTTTGTCATGGCAAGGATTAATTGCCGGAAACACGTCCTCCAGCAAGCAACTATTCGGCATGAGCCAAATAAGTTGCTTTCATCTAACATCTGGGGGGCGGACCTCTTCCCGGGGTCGGCAGTTAAAGAGGTCCAGAACAAAGCGACGAGACTTAACCATAGTCTCAGAGATCGTTGGGGCCTCTCAGCCAAGAGGAAAGCAGGAGAGTTCTTCTTCAGGGAAGAAACTGAAGAAGACTAAGCGGTTCCAACCGTACCAGAAGAAGCAGCAGCACTTCGTCCAAGCGGTCCCGGTCACCCAGACAGGGCAGCCCGCTACAGCGAAAGGACAAAACCAGCCGATCCTTTTGCTTTCTCCTCAACCTCAGCCCTCTACCTCTTACGCGGTTTCCCCGGCGTTCAACCCCGTGTTTGAAGGCCAGACTTTCCAAACCTTCAACCGGTTTGCTAGGGGAAGCAGGGCCAGAGGCAACTTTTGCCAAAGAGGCGCAGGAAGGACCATCAATAGAGGGAAGCACTTCCGTGGCAGGCGAGGAGCTCACCCCGCACAACAGCAGTGAGATCTCCAAGGTAGGAGGGAGGCTGTTCCTCTTCCGGCACAGGTGGGGGTTCAGCAAATGGGCACAGAGTATTGTGTCAAAGGGTCTGGGTTGGAGTTGGATCAAAGGTCCCCCTCCATCCAGGCCATTCCTTCAACTTCCATCGGAGGAATTGACAGATTATGCAGAGGAACTCCTTCAGAAAGGAGTAATTTCGAGAGTCAAGCATTTAAAGTTTCAAGGTCGCTTGTTCAGCGTGCCAAAGAAAGGCTCACTAAAAAGAAGAATAATCTTAGACTTGTCCCAGCTAAACTTGTTCATTCGCTGTGACAAGTTCAAAATGCTGACCATCTCGCAGGTACGGACCTTACTTCCCCGTGGGGCCGTCACCACCTCTATCGATCTTACAGACGCATACTATCATATCCCAATTGCGAGACACTTTCGCCTTGCCTAGGCTTCAAGCTAGGAGACCAGGCATTCTCTTTCAAGGTGATGCCCTTCGGACTGAATGTAGCCCCCAGGGTATTCACGAAATTGGCGGAAGTAGTTGTCCAACAACTAAGGTCACAAGGGATAATGGTAGTAGCGTACCTCGACGATTGGCTGATCTGGGCGTCAACTGCCAAGGAATGCCTCAAAGCCACAAAAAAGGTGATTCAGTTCCTGGAATACCTACGGTTCCAGATAAACAGGACAAAGTCCAGGCTCACTCCAGAGTCTCAGTTCCAATGGCTAGGCATTCAATGGGACCTATCCTCCCACAATCTGTCAATTCCGGTGACCAAAAGGAAGGAAATAGCCAAGTCAGTGAAGCAATTCCTAAAGTACAAACATGCATCAAGGAGAAACCAGGAAAGAATCCTAGGTTCCCTCCAGTTTGCTTCAGTGACGGATGTCTTACTGAAAGCAAAACTGAAAGACAAACCGGATTTGGCGCTCAAGAGCAAATGTCAAATCTCGGGACAAGTTGTCAGTAATCCCGCAAATCCTTCGCAATCGTCTGCGTCCATGGGCACAGACGAAAGGCCTGTCCAAGTCAGTTCCTCTTCAATACCCTCCTCCGGCGTTGACCATCCACACAGACACTTCACTAAGCGGCTGGGGAGGGTACTCCCAGTTCAGAAAAGTTCAAGGTACTTGGTCTCCACAGGTCCGCCAGCTCCACATAAATGTATTGGAAGCTATGGCAGTATTTCTGACTCTGAAGAGACTTCTCCCACCAAGGGATATGCACGTAAAACTAGTATTGGACAGCGCAGTAGTAGTACACTGCATCAACAGGGGAGGATCCAAATCAAGGCATGTGAACCATGTCAAGGTAGCCATTTTTTCTCTAGCGGACAAGTAAAAATGGCATCTATCCTCCACCCACCTGGCGGGGGTAAGGAATGTGATAGCAGACGCTCTGTCCCGGTCAGTTCCTCTAGAATCAGAATGGTCCCTAGACAACAGATCGTTCCAGTGGATACGCCGGAGTGTCTCAGGTCTCCAAGTAGATCTTTTCGCCTCCCAAGCGAACCACAAGCTCCCTTGCTATGTGGCCCCCAACCTGGACCCTCTGGCATATGCCACAGACGCACTGTCCTTAGACTGGAACCAATGGAAGAAGATTTACATCTTTCCTTCAGTGAATCTTCTCTTGAAAGTCCTGAACAAACTCAGGACTTTCAAGGGGCAAGTGGCCCTAGTAGCCCCGGACTGGCCGAAGAGCAACTGGTATCCCCTGCTTCTGGAATTGGGTCTTCGCCCTCAACGGATCCCCAATCCCAGACTATCTCAGTCAGTACAAATGAGGACTGTGTTCGCTTCCTCAGGAATTCTCAAAGCCCTAACTTTATGGACTTCATGAAGTTTGCGGCTAGAAAAGATGCAGGCATAGATCCCCAGAATATCCTTTTCCTAGAATCAGACAAAAGGGAATCAACCTTAAGGCAGTATGATGCTGCGGTCAAAAAGTTAGCATCTTTCCTGAAGGAAACAAACACCACAACCATGACAATCAACTCAGCTAGCACGATTACTACTAATAAATCAGCCTTAAAGAAAATCTTTCAGCTAGGTTTTAAAATAGACTTAACAGACTCTTACTTTACGTCTATTCCCAAGGCTTGTGCTAGACATAGACCTTCAGTAAGGCCTACTTCAGTATCATGGTTCCTAAATGATGTCCTCAAACTGGCTTTGGACACTGACAACTCCACATGTACTTTCATAATGCTTTTAAGAAAAACGCTATTTTTGCTAAGTCTGGCCTCAGGAGCCAGGATCTCAGAACTGTCGGCTTTATCCAGAGATCCGGGGCATATAGAATTCCTCCCCTCAGGAGAAGTTTTACTTTCCCCGATCCGCAAGCTTCTTTAGCTAAAAATGAGGAAGGACTCTATCGAGATGGGAACCCTGGAAAGTCATCCCTCTCCCACAAGACCCTTCTCTTTGTCCAGTGATGACCTTGCGAGCCTTTCTGTCTAGACATCTTCTTCCTCTTCGGGTCCCCTCTTTATGAGAAAGAAAGGTGCCACTCTCTCAGTTAAGGGTATTAGACAACAGATCCTCTACTTTATTTAACAAGCAAACCCTGAGTCATTCCCTAAAGCCCATGATGTCAGGGCTGTAGCCACCTCCATTAATTATTTTCAACACATGAATTTTGATGATTTGAAAAAATATACTGGATGGAAATCGCCGACAGTTTTTAAGCGTCACTATTTAAAGTCCTTAGAATCTCTAAAGTTTCCAGCAGTGGCAGCAGGGAACATAGTTTCCCCTGACATTGCACATTAGTCGTAGTTGAAGATTCAGATCTCCTTTCTACCTGCCTCAACTAGCATTTCACCTAACCTGCCGTTATGCTCTATAATATAGCCTTTTTAGCCTTAGCTGCTTATCATTATGGCTTGGTGGTGTGTCCCTTATTTTTTTGCTAGGGGCATCCACACCAGTTTGTAATTGTAAACATTCTTTAGTGTGGATCCCTTATTTTAATGCTAGGGTACCACACTTACTTTAGATATGTATCTTGTAAGATTTACTTTGTTGTGAGTAATTGTATTTGTATATTCTAATTCACAATTAGAGAATAAGTTCAATATTATTAATATTGTAAGTTTAATTTTATGTTATAGTTAAGTCCACTTCATTTTCATTTTCCTTAATGTATATATCTTATTCTCCAATTATATTAGTGTTTTTATTTTCTAGTTTCATTGAGATCCCTTTCTTATTTCAATGAGATCCCTTTCTTATTTCAATCTTGTGCTATTTCTCTGGTACTATTTCACACAGCGACACAAACTGAGCCCAGAAAAAGGATTTTGACGTAGGAAAAATCTATTTCTGGGCGATGGGTTCGTGTCGCCCAGTGAAATCCCCCCCTAGCCCAAGCCCTGTCGCCCAAGATTGCCTTCTAACTTCAGGATGGCCACCAGAGGCGCGGCGGTCGGCGTGGCGTGGGGCGTAGTAGTAGTAGTTGCCGCCTTGGCCTGTGGGTCGGCTCTCTCAGATGGGGGATTTTGAAGTAGGGGAATTTTAAATGGCAAGAAGTTCGTGGTAGTGGTCTCACTCACCCCAGATACCAAACCGACACCCTTCTTTTATTTTGGGTGAGCGAGTCAGTTATACTGACAGATCTTGAATTTATTGTTCTCTGGTATTTGTTAGCTCATTTACCTTAGAAATAATGAACTTAAGGATTATTTCACGTAACGACACGAACCAATCGCCCAGAAATACGTAGATTTTTCCTAAGTCAAAATCCTTTTTTTAATTATGGAACTTACCCAGTACGTAATTATATAGCCGATTCCCAAACTGAGGGATGGTGGGATGCATGAATGTTTCTACCTCAAAGTATTAACACTAACTAGAAAGATGACAGAAAAAGATTTGCCAACATTATAAAACAATGTCTGTTGGGTCCTTATCTGATAAGAGTTGATGCAGGATGGTACTGCCTCTGGTTGTCACTCATCTTATCATGTAGAAGTGTGGCGGTATAACCAGCAGGTGCCTACTGTACTTTCGTGGGACCTTTGTGGCGAAGGATATTTCCGATGGCCAACAAAGGATAGCTAAGTTGCCACTGCCCAGGATTCAATACCAATCATTCACCAGAGAAAAACTTTTTACCTATATCCAAAACATGTCTGAATAAAAACCACCACCACCACTGTATCTAAGGACTGGAGGGTACTCAGGTACTTCATAATTCCAGGCTTTCTAATAACAATATTACCTTATATCAAGGAGAAAAAATGGATTTAGGGAGGGTTGCTCCCTACACTTCCTTTCACAACACCACATCTGCCGCAAGAAAAAGGACCTAAGGTGCTGTAATCATTATACAATTTTTCAATATCTTCAAGATAATGAGATGCAAACACAGATTTACATTTCCAGAGTGTAGAATTTAAAATTGATGATAAGGACAGGTTTCTCTTAAAACCTGAGAAGTAGGTACTGCTCTAATCTCATGAGCTTTCACTTTATATAAGGGGAACATGTCTTCTTGAACTGATGAGTGCACCTCGTGGATTGTGTCTCTTAAGAAAAAGGCCAGTGCATTTTCGGACAAAGGTCTAGACTGATTCTTGACAGAGCACCAAAGACTACAAGAGTCACTGCGAATGTCCTTAGTACCATGTAAGTAATCATTTAAAGCTCTCACTTGGCACAACAATCTTTCCACATCATCAAATCCAAGAACTTCTGTCATGCTCTTTAAGAGAAAGAATGAGGCCATGGGTTAGAGGGGGAGTCTTTCTTGGCTAAAAAACCAAGTGAATATGAGCAGGTAGCATTTCTTCTCAAAAAGCCTTTCCTTTTATCCAAGGCATGTACTTCACTGATCCTCTTTGCTGTTGCCAAATTTATCAGAAAAAGTGTTTTTCTAGTAAAGTCTCTTAAAGAGATGGAATGCAAAGGCTCAAAGTGGGGACCTGACAACTACCTCAACACTATGTATGTTGAGATTCCAAGAAATAGCAGGCAAATCTTTACTCTTGGAGGTATCCAGACTTAATAAGGTCTGAAATGTCTGGATTGGATGACTAGTCCAATCTTCTATGGCGAAAGACTGAACCCAACATAGCTCCATAACCCTTAATGGTAGATGTTGAAAGTCTCCTCGCTGACCTTAAATACAATAAAAGTCCGTTATTTGGGACACAGAGGTATGAGAAGAGGAGAGTGATCCTGCACCAATCTCTGAAGATTCTCCACTTGTTTTGATAAATGCCATTAGAGGATTGCCTTCTGCATCTAGCGACTGCCTCTCCAGCCACTTTAGAAAATCCTTTCTTTCTAAGGGGTTTCTTGACAGTTTGATGCCTGTCAAGGCCAGAGAAGACAGTCCTTGGTGGAATCTTTAGAAGTGAGATTGTCTGGGCAGCTACTTCTTTTGAGAAAGCAGCCTAATGAAATCCACTAGTTGGTCGATGACATCAGGGAACCCTTCCTTTGACGGCCAGAATGGTGCTATCAGAATTAGAGACACATTCTTATCAAATTGAATGGGGGAAAGGCATACAGATCTTTGTTCAACTAGTCCAGGAGGAAAACATCTACTGATCAGGCTTGGGGATCTGGTACTGGCAAACAATACAGAGGCAGAAGATGGTTCCGAGACGTGGCAAAATGGTCCATCATTGGTTTTCCCAAAGCTTCCACAGATCTAAGAAAACCAGTGAATCCGAGGTCCATTCCATCGAGAGGACTTGTCCCCAATGGCTTAGTTTGTCTGCTAAAACATTGATCCTTCCTTGGACAAACCTGGTAATTATTCTGGTGTCGTTCTGGTCTGCCCATAAGAGGGTCCCTCGCTGCTTCGTACAGGGAGAAAGACCGAGTACTACAGGGAGTACCGGGTTATTGGTGATCCAGTTTTATAGGGCTTATCTAGCGCCATACAATCGATGATTTATTATGCCATAACAGGCTGAGTTCCAGTTAACAGCGCCATAAGTGCCATTATGGCCCTATAAATTGCTGAGTTTCAGTTAATGGCTTCACTATGTAAGTATACAAAAATAATAATAATGCTAATTATTATTTTCCTGTAATGAAAGACTTTTCTTAACTAAAAGATTATAAAATAAAACTTTTCTCCTTGGAAATTTTTCAGCTCCCCATAAAAGAGCATGCATCTGAAAACCTTCATCCAGATTCCTTGCCAAGGACACAGGAAAGGTAATTGACTTCGGGGAATGGAGTACACTGCTCTGTTAATACAACTTTAATCACAGCTGTTAGTACAGCTTCAAGAATAGCGACTAGTACAGCCCTAAGTACAGCTGTGTTGTACTCCAGCCTCATGAAAATGTGGTATTTCATGTGCATATCAGGGGCAGACGTGTTGGAGGTCTCTCTCGCGTTTCTTTACAGAAAAGAAGGGTCTTTTGCCCTTGGTGACTATACCTCTTATAGTAAGCAATGTGCTAATAGTGTCTCCACGTAATACCCGGCATGTAAGCTGGAGAGTGTTATGCAATTGCAGATATATTAATTTTTTTCTTCTCCAATCAGTGCCTTAGAAATCTTTCAAATCGAGGCCTATTGGTCCTGTGAAATAGGTAAAAGAATGCAGTGTATGTGTTAGTGCTTGGCCCTTCCTTTACCGCAAAAATGTCATTAGACCAACCTCCAACCGTTGCGCAAGTGAACCTGTCACCTACTGGTGCCTGTGCCCCTCACACAAGTTCTGTACTCGCGAACAACTGTCTTTATTTTGTACAATACCAATTGAACCGTTCCGACGTCGAGTCCGCTATACATCTGTCAGTGATGTCTTCTCCGATGAGGAAATTAACGTTGCATATATGAAATGCAAAGATCTGATACCAGAGAGCATTCTCAAGGAGCGATCTGCAAAAAACCTCTCCTCTCACAAGAAAATATCATATATCACAAGAAAATATCATATATCACTAAGTGGCTAATGACCTACTCGGTGGAAATCTACGCCGATGACCCTTACAATCTGCCTACAAAGGGGCCTGCTGACCTAAGCCTACATACGGTGTACCACACAGCAGAAAAGGCCTTCCAAACAGCAAAATCCCTCTCAGAAATATTTTGAAAAAACTTGGAAAAAATCGAGGAGACAAATTATAAATTTTCAAGATTCTGAGACATGATCAAAGAACTACAGGAATCCCTAGACAGTCTTAAAACTGTGGAAACAAATAATCTCGCATGGATCTGGGATGCGAACAAAAGAGTGCAGGAATTGCAAGACAATCGCACAGATAGCCACCAGACTCCTTTGAATGCGGCGTCCAGTTTTTCCTCGCCTCCCAGCAACACGGGAGTGCCCCATCACCTATAGATTGTTCTGAAGGTACTGTTGGTTTCCCAACTTTTTCTCCCTCCCCAGCGCCTCCAATGGAAGATAAATCTCCGGTAATGATTATCAGCTCTAGTGATTCTCCCCACCATATCTCTCCCCCCCAAACCCCCATTGTGGATGCAGATGAGAGTGATCATGAGGTGTCTGGCAGCTGGCAGATACAAACAAGCAGAAAAATGAGAAGAACCTCTTGTTTGGCTGCCGGACCGGAGCCCAACATTCGAGTTTCACCTCGCCCAAAACCTGATAAGAGATGTCACGCATTAATTCACAATCTGCGCTCATCGGTGACACTAGACGCCATAGTGGAGAGAGTCAAGTTTCTCACTGGCTCTGACTCACTCATCTCTCACGAACTCCCATGCAAATATAAAAATAAAGTGGCCTACAGGATTACCTGCCTATTTCAACACCTCGATGTTCTTAATGGTGTGAATTTCGGTCCTAATATATTAGTTTCAAGATATAACCTAATCTGGGACCAACAACCCACTAGGGGAACTTACTGACACCCCAACCAAGGTCACTACCACCGCAAGCGCCAGCCAACCGCCTACGGCGAGCGACTGCCAACTCCCCCCTGGATAATCTCCCATCCACCCAAATGATCAGCACATTCATCTCTCACCTTCGTGAGTAGCCATGGATACATTGAACATAATCTTTTGGAATATTTTTGGCCTCAAGCGGAACATTCCTCTCCTAAACATTTTCTGTGAAAACTTCAAAGGCATCATTGCATTGCAAGAAACGCTCCTCTGGCCACATAACCTTGTCATCTGCAATTCAATACATGAAGACTTCAGAACTTTCTCGACTTCATCGATGCAAGTAACAGATCAAATAGTAGCCGGTCGCCCGAAAGGGAGCCTTTCTTTCCTGTGGCACAAATTGTTAGACAATATGAAAGGTGATGACCTACAGGAATGACAGATTGCTGGGGCTTCAAGTGACAGTAGGAACTCTAAAATCATAAAAATTAATGTTTATAAGCCCTGGGAAAATAAGAATAATTTTGATCATTACTGCATGATCCTAGGGGAGTTACACAGTATTAATCACGATTCTCCTGCTGATCATATTTATATAATTGGGGGCCTTAATTCTCACCCCACAAAACAATTTTATAATGAACTTACTCGCTTCTGTCATGACCATACTCTCCAAATTAGCGATGTAATGCTCCTTCCTCCCTCCCTCCTATTCATATGTACATAATAGAGAGGATGCAATTACAACTTCCTGGCTGGACCATTGCACCACATCTCCACAACTTCATGATTCTATTATGACCTGCAATATTCACTATGATCTTGGAACGGGCTATGATCACATCCCATTACAGGTGTCATTCAGTAACCCATCTCTCCCTACCGTGAACCCCCTAACTGACTGCCTGCCAGCAGTTAACTGGGATTTTAAAAACCAACAAAAAACCAGATACTTCAGGGCGACCACAGAAACCAGGTTGTGGTCAATAATTCAACCGGCAGATGCCTTACTTTGTACTAACACAAATTGTAGAAATGACCACCACAGGAGGGATCTGAATAAATTCTATTTGAACATAATCTCCACTATGCTTGCTTTGGGTCGGGCTGCCTATAAATTTTATCAAGGTAATTCTTGTAATATACCTGGATGGAAAGACTTGGTTAAAGATCTGTATACATACTCATGAGAAATGGTTTTACTGTGAAGGCAAAATGGTAGCCCGAGGGAAGGACACCCTGAATTACTAATGAGACAGGCGAGTGCGCAGTTCAAACTTGCTTTTAAGCACTGCAGATTAAATGAAAAATAACTAAGAGCCAATGCAATGTCTAGAAACTTAGAATTTGGTGATTATCTTTGTCTTTCGATAGACATCCAGTCTTTAAGTCCCAAAACTAAAAAGCTATCACAGATAGTAAGGGAAGCAGTCACAGACAATGCTATCACAAGTATGTGGGGGCAATCACTTTAACAATATCCTGAATTGCATAAATGATAAAGATTCCCGAAGGGATGTAAATAACCTCCTTATTAACAACATTCAGTTTCATTTTGCCGACCTTATTACGCCAGGTAACACCAGCGATGCCATAAACAGCCTACCTAATAATAAATCGCGCGGCTGTAATAGACTTCCCGCAGAGGCCTTCAAATTCTGCCATCCGATAATTTACATTTTGCTAGCTGCCCTATTCGATGTGTGCATAATTCACCAATTTCTTCCAGACTCCTTACTCTTAGTTCACTATATACCATTAATCAAAAACAAGCTAAAGGATGCAGCTGACTCCTGGCACCTACCAGCCGATCGAAATCACAACAATCGCATCGAAAATACTTAAGTTGGTTCTTCTAGCGAGACTTCTCTCCTTCTACACACCAGAGACAACCAGTTAGGATTTAAAGCAAACCAATCAACAGACACCTGCATCTACATACTGAAAGAATTGCTGAAATACTACCTATCATCAGCCTCTCCGGTTTTCCTTTGTTTTGTGGATGTGAGAAAAGCATTTGACAGAGTAAACTACCTGAAGCTCTTCCTGAAGCTGCATAAAGGAGGGACACCCCTATATCTAATTGGCATTTTATATTGCTGGTTCTCCACACAGCAATTCTGTCAAATGGGGTAACATATTATCGTACACCTTGGCTCCCTAAACAGGCATCGGCAAGGGGGCATTCTCTCTCCATACTTGTTTAATACATACAGATGCCTTGAATGTCAAACTGAACTCACTCCCAATCGATGCACTGTGGAACAACTATAAACCTCTGTTACACCAACGATATGGTTCTGATTCCCCATCAGTGCAAGGTCTCCGATGACTCATAGACACTTGCCACCAATATGCAGAGGAATTTGATATACTATACAACGAAACCAAGACCCAGTGCATGTCGCTGTAACCGAGATCGCTTAAGCATATTGCAGAACCACAAATTTTCCTCGGAAACCATCAGCTGGAATTTGTGTAAGAATTTCCGTATTTGGGTCACATTATCACCAACGACCAAAAAGATACGGCAGACACTGAACAGAGGCGTCTTAAACTATGTGCAACTGGTAACATGATTGCAAGGAGGTTGCCTTCTGTCACCGAGACATGAAACTGCTGCTCTTCCGCTCATACTGCTACAGTATCTATGGGTGTTCCCTCTGGACAAACTACACTTGAGAGACCATGAGACGTATCACAGTTGTGCACAATGACATTTTGAGAATCCTCACAAACAATCCTTGCTACCACTCCGCCACACAGATGTTCATAGAAAACCATCTGGACAATTTAAAAATCATTGTAAGGCGAACAATGTCCAGTCTGATAACCCGTGTGAAAAACAGCAGCAATTCGCTCATACAAAGCATCCTCAGGAGTGAAGCACAGCCACACATGCTTTGTTCTGGCACAGCCACACATGCTATAAGGTCACAAGTTACCTGGGCTCCAAGTCGCCCCTAAGTTGTTAATGGGAGGCATACTGGATTAAGTTCATTTGCAGTAGTGCACAATGCAACACTGGATTGCCCAGTAAGTCTGAAATTAGCAATTAAGTGCCAGTTTCTCTCACTAAATCTGCCGTCTCTTTTTCAAGATTTTATCTCCCACAATAAAATCTCGTTACAAACTGGCATGTGTATTCCCCACGTGAATTAAAGTATTTTATGAATTAATTCTTTGCTTAGTGATATTGTGTAAAACATCCCTACATTGTGATAACTCATGCAAGTGAGAGAATCTTTTATGTACGAATTCTTATCTGGGAAATCTGTTTCCAGCGATGTGTTATCCTGTCCCTCATGTTTAAACACCTACCACTCCTGTGAGTAATTCCCTTGAAGATTGTTAACTCAGCCTTGCTACAAACAAGCCCAACTTCTGAAACTAAGAGTCACATGAGCCACGGGCTCCACATTGCATTACCATTGTGTAACACAATCTATTGCATTCTGAAAGCCAGTTACTGTAACTTCATTGTAAGATACTTGTTGCAATTTTGCTGGATTGTATACCAGACAAGTTTTATTCTGCTTTTTGGTTAACTGTAAACTTCGTTGTAAGATACTTGTTGCACTTACTAGTATTTTGCTAGAATGCATACTGCCAAGTTTTATTCTACTTTATTGGTTAACTGTAAACTTTGTTGTAAGATCCTTATTTCACTTATTTTGCTGGATTGCATACCAGCCAAGATTTATTCTGCTTGCTTGAACTTTAACTCTGTGAAATAAAGTAAATTAAAGAAATAAACAGCTAGAAAATAGAACTTCATAGAATACCAAGTGTTCTCATTTTTCCCTTTTTTGCAACTGTCGAATTCCCACTGGTGGGGGAATAAAAGCTATATAATAGAGAGGTTGATTAATTTCAAAAACATTTTAACGATGATGGTGGTATGTATCTACCTACGAGGCAAGTTTTACAAAACCTATCAATTTAAAGATGGTCTCAAAGTTATATTTTCCCTTACTTGGAATAAAGATAAAACATGAACAAGCATATTTAAAAACGAAAACTGTTCCTCACTGCAATTACCTTTATCTTATGACCACTATACTACTTAATTTTATGTATAATATTACAATACCTTCTGTGTCTTCTCTGTCCAGTATTTCTACCATTCTTGTAAGAAATTTCTCCTTAAATTTGTATTCTCCAATCTGAAAAAAAGTATTATCATTATATATAAGCCATAACATCATAACAATATCAATTCCTGTCCTTTGCAAAAACAGAAAATACATCTTTAAAGAATCTTTATGCTATAGTACATAAAACCATTCTCATAAGTACAAATGAATTCTGATGACTGAATGACTGTATCACAAAAATGTATTTACTATATTGTTTGTGAGCTTGTGGAACATGAAGTATTACACTACTGCCTGGTTATCTTGTGATTAAGTTGTTTATACTGTACACTGACACCTCAACTTCATAATTTTGTTACTTGCCAGATGTGTTAAGTTCCCTCCAAAAATGTATACAGTGTTCCCCCTGTATTCACGGGGGATGTGTACCAGATACCCCCGTGAATAGTTAGAACCACCACTTAAAATGCTTATAACTGCCTATCTTGAAAGTTCCGATACCAAATGTTACCTTAAACAACATCCTACTTCAAATACATATACCTAAAATTACTAACCTATTAATGTATTAATCTTTGATGTTATATTATTAATATCATTTCAAAGTCATCTTAAACCTTTTACCATTAAAAATGTATACCTACAGCCAACAACAGAGAGAGATAGAGAGAGAATAACTCCTAGACTCCGACTCCTTCCCCTCCGCCAATACGTATATCAAACTGTCATTTACTCCCCTGCCCTCCTTCCTCAAAGTGGATAAAAAGACTGGGAATCACTATTTTTTTTATTAATCTTATCAATATTGAAAATTAGTTATAAGGTAAATCATTTATTTATATTACAAAACAAATACGTAAACATACGAGAGAGAGAGAGAGAGAGAGAGAGAGAGAGAGAGAGAGAGAGAGAGAGAGAGAGAGAGAGAGAGAGAGAGAGTTATTGTTTAATCTCATTAAACTTAATATTATTTGACAACTAGTACTGTATATTAATATTTTACAATAAAATGTAGTAATACCCTTAAAGATATACTCCATACATAAACTTCCTTCCATGCCAAACAGAGGGCAAGAGTTACCACTTTGAAACATGCTACTCATGTGGAAAATAGATAGAGAGAGAGAGAGAGAGAGAGAGAGAGAGAGAGAGAGAGAGAGAGAGAGAGAGAGAGAGTTATCCTTATGTAAAAGAGTGAAATGGATAGATTATTGTATTTCTTTAAAATACTATCACATATGAATTTTGAAATTAGTTATATTATCAATATTATTATTATTTGAATTTTGAAATTAGTTATATTATTAATATTATTATTATTATGTGAAAATATTAATAAACATATACACATGTACCATAGAAATTCTCACATCTCAGTAAAAGAGAGAGAGTTATCCATATTTGAAAGAGTGAAATGGAAAGGTTATTGAAGTAGTATTTCTTTAAAATGTTATCACATATGATTTTTGTAATTAAAGTTATTATTATTATATGAAAATATTAATAAACATATTATACATACATGTACCATAAAAATCTCTCATCTCAGTAGAGAGAGAGAGAGAGAGAGAGAGAGAGAGAGAGAGAGAGAGAGAGAGAGAGACACACTCCCTCCCCTCCTATCACATTACTTGATATATTTGACAGCTGTCGGTCCTCAGTTTGGTACCTAGAGTTTGAAAGAAAGATGCGTGAAGACTGGAATTTGCTTCATTCTTACATAATTCTATAATTTATAAACTAAAATCTTACTAATTCACTGCAGTATTTTCTTTAATGAATTGATTGCTCTTTACATTTATATTATTTGAAAATTGGTAAATTATTTATTTATCACACAGAAAACATACATCTCTGTAAGAAAAAAAGAGAGAGAGAGAGAGAGAGAGAGAGAGAGAGAGAGAGAGAGAGACGAGAGAAGATGGGGACCTTGAGAGAGAGAGAGAGAGAGAGAGAGAGAGAGAGAGAGAGAGAATTATTATTGTTATTATGTGATATCATTTAATTTGATTAAACTTACTAATACAGTATTGATCAATATTAATATTTTAAAATTAGTAAATCCTTTTTGTAACATAAAAATGTATTTAGTCATGAAAATAACATCAAAATACGCTAATTTGGGTTTATTTAATGTCGGAAAAAACCCACAAATAGGCGAATTTCCCACAAATAATGGGTAGATAAGGCACAGGGAGAAATCAATGAATCCGTGAATCTGCGAATCTGGAGAACACGAATACAGGGGGCCCACTGTACTAGACATGGTGATATTTTTTGGCTTTGCAAGTATATGTACAAGCTTTTTTTCTGCATTACGAGTTCTAACTAGTACAGTGTACAATATAGTTCATAATGCAATTCACCTGTTGTGGATTGTTAAATTTATCCTTAAAATGTAATTTTTTTAAAGTGAAAGTGTAATTTTTTGTTCATCAGGCAATAACCTGCTCAGAAATTTTGAGTTCAGTTAAAGGCATTTTCATGTATAGGTGTATAGTGCCTGTACTTCAGAACATTCAATCTCACTACTTGCAAATAATTATCTTTCAAACTTAGAAAAACTTGTTCCCCACATGGATTTTATTAAAGAGATTTTGTTTTATAGTATGAGCACATGCTCACATTGCAAGTGCACCACAAATCAGAAAATCATAATTAATCAAATGTATAATATTTTTAAAATTCTTTTTCTAAAGAGACAGCCAACGCTTCTTAGATTCACTGTGTGAGCATACACCTAGAAATTTTAAGATTTGTGGTCAAAAGTTCAAATGCCACAGACTACCACTTCCACACCCAACAAGTTTGGAAAATCATTGTGTGGTCCATTACAAAACAATAAATTCTAGAATTCTTGCATGGACAAAAATGTCCAGTCACCACAATCCCACTGGGGCCTCACTAGCAACACTGTGTATTCCACAAATTACGTATATTTTCATTAAATACAAGAGAGAGAGAGAGAGAGAGAGAGAGAGAGAGAGAGAGAGAGAGAGAGAGAGAGAGAGAGAGAGAGAGAGAGAGAGAGAGCATGTGCAACACTGTGTATTCACAAATTACTGTATATTTTCATTAAAATACAAGAGAGAGAGAGAGAGAGAGAGAGAGAGAGAGAGAGAGAGAGAGAGAGAGAGAGAGAGAGAGAGATTACATAAAACCATTAAATTCGTTGACCATTGTATGGCATTGTTAAGCTCCGAGTGTCACTGGAGTTATGAGGTAGGGAAATTGATACAGAAAAAGACGAAGGGAAGAATTTTCTTTTGAAATTAGTTATTGTATTATTACTACTTCTATTATTATTATTATTATTATTATTATTATTATTATTATTATTATTATTATTATTATTATTATTATTATTTGAAAATATAATAAACACGTGCATCTACCATACAAATTCTCTCATCTCAGTAAGAAAGAGGAATTATCCTTACAAGTGAAATGGAAAGGTCATTTTCATCTCTTTAAAATACGACCATTATGAATTTTGTAATTAAAGTTTTATTATTATTATTATTATTATTAAATAACTGAAATTATCAATAAACATTTTACATACTAGTACCATAAAAATCTTTCATCTTGGTAAATGAGAGAGAGAGGAGAGAGAGAGAGAGAGAGAGAGAGAGAGAGAGAGAGAGAGAGAGAGAGAGAGAGAGAGAGAGAGAGAGAGAGAGAGGGTGTTTATCTCTCTCTGTTCTCTCAAAAAATACTTATAACGCTTCCAGCGAAAGAGGGGGAGGGAGTTACCACTATGACACATTATCATCTTGTGTGGCAAAAAGAGAGAGAGAGAAAGAGAGAGAGAGAGAGAGAGAGAGAGAGAGAGAAGAGAGAGAGAGAGAGATTAACTTAATTAAAAGTGACATGGATAGGTTAGTACATATTGTATTTCTTTAAAATACTATCACATATGAATTTTGTAATTATACAGTTATTATTATTATTATTTGAAAGTATTAAAAACAAATAGTACAAGTACATAAAAAATCTCGAGTCTCAGTAAATGAGAGAGAGAGAGAGACCTTACAGACCTTACAGTTCGTTCGGGTTGCCCCAGGTCCCTCAGTGTGAGGCGCCTCTAATGTCTACCAGAGAGTTGCTAGTACATCTTCCGTATATTTTGCATCTTCCAATCTTGGATGGTTCTGGGATGCCAGTTTAGATATTTGTCGAGCTTATTCTTAACACATCTACGCTCACTCCTGATATATTCCTCAGATGAGCTGGCAACGCATTGAATAGACGCTGCATTATCGATGCTGGTGCGTAGTGGATTAATGTTCTGTGTGCTTTCCTTATTTTTCCTGGTATAGTTTTGGGCACTATTAATCTACCTCTGCTTGCTCTTTCTGATATTTTTAGTTCCATGATATTTTCTGTTATTCCTTCTATCTGTTTCCATGCCTGAATTATCATGTAGCATTCTCTTCTCCTTTCTAGACTATATAATTTTAAGGATTGTAGTCTTTCCCAGTAGTCTAGGTCCTTAACTTCTTCTATTCTAGCTGTAAAGGACCTTTGTACACTCTCTATTTGTGCAATATCCTTTTGATAGTGTACCATATCATATTGCAATATTCAAGTGGACTACGAACATATGTTTTTATAAAGCATAATCATGTGTTCAGCTTTTCTTGTTTGAAGTGCCGTAACAACATTCCATTTTTGCTTTACATTTTGCCAACAGAATGGCTATTTGATCATTGCATAACATGTTCCTATTCATCATCACACCAAGGTCTTTAACTGCTTCCTTATTTGTGATTGTCTCATTATTAGGTCCCCTATATGCATATAGCTTTCCTTCTCTGTCTCCATAATTTATTGATTCAAATTTATCAGAGTTAAATACCATCCTATTTACCTCTGCCCATCATATACTTTGTTAAGGTCTCTTTGTAGAGCGTTCCTATCTTCATCACAAGTAATTTCTCTACTTATTCTTGTGTCATCAGCGAAAACTACTCACTACCGAATCCTTAACATTACTGTCTATGTCTTCAATCATAATAAACAAACAATATTGCAGCTAGCACCGTACCTTGTGGCACACCGGATATTACCTTGGTTTCATCCGATTTCTCATCGTTTGCAATAACTATCTGTTTTCTGTTGTGTAAAAATTCTTTTAACCATCTTCCTACTTTATCTACGATATTGTTGTTTTCTAATTTCTTTGCTAATATATTATGGTCTACTTTGTCAAAAGCTTTTGCAAAGTCTAGATAAACACATCTGTTTCATTTCCGCTTTTCATATTTTTGAATATGTTCTCACGGTGGGACTAACAGTTGGGTTTGTGTACTTTTTCCGGGTATGAAACCGTGTTGTCCTATATTAAACAAATTATTTTTTTATTAAATGTTTCATAATATTTTTCTTCATTACCCTTTCATACACTTTCATAATATGTGATGTTAGACTCACAGGCCTATAATTACTTGCCTCTAGTCTTGATCCACTTTTGAAAGTAGGGGTGATATATGCTAATTTGTGCTCATCATAAATCTTCGCCTGTATCTACACTTTGTCTTAATAATATTGCAAGTGGCTTCGCGATAGAATGAACTACTTTCTTTAACAAAATAGCAGGGACTCCATCCGGCCCTGCAGCAGCTCCATTTTTAATTTCATTAATGCCTGCACAATATCAGCTTCATTAATTCTATGTCAGCTAAATATTCACTATTTTCGTCCCTTACTTCTATATCATTTATCTTTCAGGGTGAATTCTCTCTTATATCGTTCTGCCAGTATGTTGCAAATTTCCTTTTTTTCATTCGTTAATCTCCCTTCAATTCTCAGAGGGCCTATTTCTATTCTTCTTTTATTCATCTTCTTCGCATATGAGTATAATAGTTTGGGGTTTTGCTTGATATTTAATAGGGTTTTTTCTTCCAAGTCCCGTTTTTCATTTTCTTTTGATTGTATAATCTTTTGTTCTGCATTTTCTATCTTACTTTTTTAGTTCTATAACTTTCCATGCATTTTTTTCTTTTGCAAGACCTTTTTTCCACTTTCTGATTTTTCTGGAACAAGATCCTTCTGTCTCTTGGTATGCATGAATGATGTTTACTGTTTTTCTTCTTCGGTATATATTTATCCACTATTTTCTCCAATATTTTATATTAATATCTCCGCCTATTTACCCTTATGTCATCACTACGAAAATGTTATCCCAATCTTTGTTTATTTGTTCTCAATTAATTTCTTAACCAAAATTTTTATATTTTTTACTGTAGAAGTTGTATTTTCCATATCCTTCCCACTTTTTCATTTCTTGCTTATCTCTATTTTCACTTGCTTTGTAATGAATGTTAATTCTATGACATTATGATCTGAAATACTCGCATTATAAACTATTTTTCTTTAACTTTAAATAATTCATCTCGTTCACAAATACTAGGTCTAAAGTATTTTCCTTTCTTGTTGGCAGGTGATTTATTTGTTGAATGTTGTATTCTAGTAGCATATCTAATAGCTTTTCAAATTGCCTCTTATCTTCTGCACTACTATTACTCTCTTTTTTATATGTATAAGTACAACCACAGTCTCCTATTCGTTTCTTTCCATTCTACGAAGGAAAGTTGAAGTCACCAGATAGGAGAATAGTCCAGTCCTTGTGATTTCTTCTACATATATCATCCAATTTTTCAATTATTAAGTCAAACTCTTTAGTATTAGGAGGTCTATATATTACTACTATGTTCATCAATTTTCAGATTCAAATTCTACGCTATTAGTTCACATTCTGAGTTACTATATTTCTCATATATTTTTCCTTGTTTTTTGTCTTTCCCATATATTGCGGTACACCCTTTATTCCTATTTTTTCATTCTAATCTATAAGTTTGGAACCCTTTTATTTGATCATCATTCCCAGTCTCTTGGGAATACCAGGTTTCACTTATATTCATTATATCTATTTTCTTTTCATTTTGGGTTAGTTTCTTCTAAGTACTCTATTTTTTCTTTTGAGTTACTCGTAACTAAACCCTGCGCATTCATCACTATGATGGTTTGCGTGTTTCTCCTTCATTTAATATTGGTAGTAATAAGGATTTTCCCATGTCTCTTTTCCTTTCTGGTATGTTTGGTTCTTTTTTTCATTTCCAGAAATTCTGACATTAAAAATCCAACTTTTCCATTATATTTGATCTTCCTCATCATAATTATTCATTTTGTGTCTGAATCTGCAATTTTTCTCCGTTTCTGCAATAGAGAGGAGAGAGAGAGAGAGAGAGAGAGAGAGAGAGAGAGAGAGAGAGAGAGAGAGAGAGAGAGAGAGAGAGAGGGGGGGGGGGGGGGAATCTCATGAACACGTGATTGCAACACTGCAGCTCTTCCCCCTCCTGGCTGTCACAGAACTTGATATATCTGACAGTTTTAATACCTGGATCTCGAGAAAAGGTTACTGGAAGAAGACTTGGATTTCCTTCATTCTTCCATAATTTTTTAAATATAAGCTAAAATCTTACTAATTCTCTATGGTATTTTCTTTAATGAATTGATATTATTGCTGTATAAATTAATATTAATATTTGAAAATAGTAAATCATTTATCATACAAAAAAACATACTTTTGTAGGAGAGAGAGAGAGAGAGAGAGAGAGAGAGAGAGAGAGAGAGAGAGAGAGAGAGAGAGAGAGAGAGAGAATTATTATTTTTATTATGTAATATCATTTCAACTTATTAAACTTACTAATACAGTATTAATCAAAATTAATATTTGAAAATTAGTAAATCATTTTTGTATTATAAAAATGTATTTAGTCATGAAAATAAACATCAAAATACACTAATTAGTGATTATTTTTGTCGGAAAATACAAAGAGAGAGAGAGAAGAGAGAGAGAGAGAAGAGAGAGAGAGAGAGAGAGAGAGAGAGAGAGAAACTATGGTTTTTATATCCAAGTCTAAGTAGAGTATAAATGGATTCTTTAGGTGAAATAATGTTTCAATGATATTTTGCTGTTTTGTATTAAAGGATATGTATACTGTTTGAGAATGCGTTCCTTATCCTTGACTATGGTTACCATACAGTTTAATAGCGTAAATTAATTTATGCGCCCTCTGCTCAGAACTAGTTCTGCGTATGAGGTATCGTTAAAAAAGCATAAAAACCGTCGTAACCTTGGAATTTGCGTTGTAATCTAACCAGAAACTTAGTTTTGTTAATTATGTATACTGGAAACAAGCATTAATTTTTTCATTATTTGCGCTTTTGGACTGTTATAAACTGCAAATCCCAAGCTAGTGTATCCATTCGCTCAGAAACTAGTTCCGCATATGAGGCGTCACTAAAAAAATTAAAAAAATATGACATAAAAAGTGTCGAAAATCATCATAAACTCAAAATTTTTGTTGTAATCTAACCAAAAACTTATTTTTATTAATATACTGTGCTAAACTATAAAGGATTTTTATCATAGTATGCGTTTTTAAAAAGCGTCGTTAACTCGGAGCGTCGGAAGTGTCAGCTTTGGAAGCGTCAGCGTCGTAACCTCGGAACAAGTTCCGTAACCCAGGGCGGATTTTTCAATGAATATTTAAGAAAAAGCGTCGTAACCTCGGAACGTCGTAACCTCGGAACGTCGTAAGCCGGACCCGTCGTAACCCGGGGACCGCCTGTATACCGCCTGTATACATATTTCATTGACACTTAAAACAGTAGAGTAATGACTTGATACAGCAATATATGTGTACAAGTTTATTTGCACAAAAAAAAAAAAAATATGAAACACTATTAATGTACTGTTCCCTCTCTCCCTCCCTCTCTCTCTATAGTACATAAATAAGTTACATCTCAGTACTAGTTAAAGCTATTAGGTATGTCGATACGACATGGGTATACGGAATATCAAATAAAATAAATATCTTTATGCCTCCTCTAACATAATTTATGAAATGTTTCATACTTACTGTGTCCCCTCCTGCCCCATCTTTTTGGTACAGCATTTTTATTCACATTCACTGAGTTCAATACTGTACTTAATACAGAAAAATAAATACATATATCTTTCATTCATTAAGTATGAGTGCATGTGTACACTCAGAAACACAAGACAGTTTTCATAAGCTTTCATTCATCAATTTTTTCTTTTTTACTGAAAACACATGATCTCATCAAATTTACTCTAGAATATATGAAAATACAATGTAAAATATAGCAAAGAAGTTAAATCTGCAAAACAAAAGTGTTAAAATACTTAATAACACCATACAGTGCTCCCCCACATATACGCATTAACAGGATCCAGAATCTGCAGCGGAAATGAAAAACTCCCTAAAAATTCTTATAACTGGGTTATAACTGCCAAATACCCTGTATCTCTTAAAATAAAATGCTTGTAACTATTTTAACATTTCACTGCTTAATTTGATAGTTAAAACAAAAATATACCCTATATTATCATATTAAAATAATTTAATACGAATTTCAAATGAAAATACACCCCAAACCATCATCCCAAAGTAACATTACATTACAGTATTCTCCTAGTAATGTTTCTAAGTAGGCTATATACACCCCTAAATTGCCTGTAACTGCCTATTTTAACAGTTCATCACCAAACTTGACATTTCAAACAAAAATGAAAAATTTTCTAAGACAATTTGTATTTTTCATAGCTACAAACCTGAGGTCTTAACAATAGGATAATTTCTAGTGCCTAGCTGGATCCAGTAAAAGCAGATGAAAGCAAGGAATCTTGTGGTATCTGGCAACGCCTCCATAGATCGGGTGAAGAGCGGTCAAACGCCGATCATCTACTCCAGTCTTTCCCAACTCAGGATGACTTAACAAAAAGAGGGACGGCTAGAGGCGGGCAGTATAACGTTAAGACCTCAGGTTTGTAGCTATGAAAAATACAAATTGTCTTAGAAAATTTGTCATTTGTTCATATGCGAACAAACCCTTGGTCTTAACAATAGGATAGACTCATACTTGGAGGGAGGTATAAGACATCCTAGACTGGTTGGGGGCCTACCCACCAGTCCAGCTCTCAAAAGAAATAATTCTTAGAGAGGGACTGAAGCCCATTGAGAAGCTAGATACATTAAAATCTAACCACTCAGAACCTGAGTGACGTACAAGATATATGGGATAACCATTGTATAGGGAAGCAAAGAGAAACTTTGACTGTCCAAAAAACAAACCAGGGCACTAGGGTTTGTAGTACTCCCGACTCCTCCTTGCCAAGGAGCAGAGCCCATGCTACTAAATAGTGGGTAAGATATTGTATACCTCACTCACCTGTATCAGACCGAAGGAAGAAGGAAAGGTAAAAGAGAAAGGAGGAGGCCAGCCAACTCACTCATTCTCTCATCCACACAATCATCTTAGGTAAGATAAAAAGGTGCCCCGTTAAGGGCAACTATGAGTTACACAACCTGTTGGGCAGCCACCACAGGACCCAGGGAAATGTGTCCATAGATCTGTGGGCAACATCCTTAAGATAGAAGGAGGTGAATGTGGACTGGCGTAACCAAGTACCAGCGCTCAGCACTCTATGTACAGCCAAGTTCTTTTTGAAAGCCAGAGAGGGACCAATACCCCTAACGTCATGTGCTCTAGCCTGCACAGACGTGGTAATGGAATCATCAAGAGTCAAGTATGCCTGTCTGATGGCTTCCAGTATTCAAAAAGAGATAGTATTCTTAGACACCTTTCTTTGTATGGCCTGTACTGACAAAAAGTCTGCGGCAGCCTTGTCTAAGGTGCCGAGTCCTTTTACGATAGTAAAGCAGGGCCCGGACAGGGCACAACAAAATCTCTTGAGCATCACCACCCACAAAGTCAGTCAGTGATGGAATGGAAAACGAAGCGAACCTGTCATCATGCACCAAGGGATTTTGGATCTTGGCCACGAATTCTGGAACAAATTCGAAGGACACTGACTTCCAACCCCTGGTGTGCTTCACCTCATAACTCAGACCATGGAGCTCTCCTACCCTTTTGGAAGATGCCAAAGCCAACAGGAAAACTGTCTTGAGCGTCAGGTTCCTATCAGATGAGCGGCGCAAGGGCTCATATGGACTCTTAGTCAAGCTCTTAAGCACCAAGGAAACACCCCACGTTGGGAGCCTGAACTCTCTAGGAGAAGACGACTGCTCAAACCCCTTAACTAGCAGGGAAAGTTCCCAGGAAGAGGAGATGCCGATACCCTTCAGGCGTAACACCAAACTCAGAGCCGCCCTGTAGCCTCTAATAGCAGACACGGACAAATGTTTCTCATCTCTGAGGAAGGTTAAAAAGTCTGCTATTCGCTGAATAGAGGTCGTGAGTGGAGAAAAACCCTGTTTACGACACCAATCACAGTAGATCGCCCATTTGCCTTGGTAAACTGCGGAGGTTGACTTCCTAAGACTGCTGGACATGTGCCCAGCTGATTTCTGAGAAAAGCCTCTCTCTCGGAGGAGATAGTTGATAGCCTCCAACCGTGTAGAGACAGGGATTCTACTGACTGGTGGAACCTTTCTGCATGGGGCTGACACAGGAGATGCCACCAAGGGGGAATCTCCCTCAGAATCTCTGACAACAACGATAGCAAATCTGGAAACCATTCCGCCTCAGGCCACAGAGGGGCTACCAGGGTCATTCTGAGACCCTGTGAACCCAACAGCCTGTTCAGAACCTGACGGATCAAACAAAACGGAGGGAAGGCATACGCCTCCAGGTTGTCCCAGGGATGTTGGAATGCGTCTTCTGCCAATGCCAAGGGATCTGGGACCACTGAACAGAACACCTCCATCTTCCTGTTGTAACGTGTCGCGAAAAGGTCCAGCATGGGTCACCCCCAAATCTGGAAAAGCCTGTCCGCCACCACTTGATGAAGGGACCACTCTGTGCCTAAGATCTGATCCCGGCGACTGCGTTTGTCTGCGACCACGTTCCGCTTCCCTGGGATATACCTGGCTGAGAGCTCTACCAAATTGCTGATTGCCCACTGGTGAAGCTCGACGGTCAAGGCATGAAGTTGCTGAGAAACTAGGCCTCCCTGTTTGTTCATGTAGGCTACCACCATGGTGTTGTCCGACATGAGAACGACAGTGACCCTCTACCATCCCCCGAAACTCCTTCAGACCCAGGAAAGCCGCCTTCAACTCCAAGACGTTGATATGTTGCTGCTTGTCCTCTAAACCCCAAACACCTGAAGCGATGAGGCTGCCTAAGTGTGTGCCCCAACCTGCGAGGGAGGCGTCCGAGAACAGAAAGAAGTCCAGAGGGAGAGCACGCAGAGGGATGCCCTTCAATAGATTCTGGTCGTCCAACCACCAACAAAGGTCTTCTCTCACTTTAAAAGACAGTGGGACCATAAACCGGGGAGTCCCCCGCTGGAGACCAGAATTCCCCCAGTCTCCATTGCAGAGACCGAAGATGAAGACGCCCATGAGGGACCAGCTTCCCCAGGGAAGATAGGACTCCCAGAAGAACCTGCCACTGATGAGCTGACTGATGCGACTTTGAAAGGAAGTTGCGCGCCACAGCCCACAACTTCTCCAATCTCTGATCCGACGGGAAAACTCTTACCACTGTCGTATCGATGACCATGCCCAGGTAGAGAATCCTTTGAGTGGGTACGAGGTTCGACTTTTCCTGGTTGACTAATATGCCCAAGTCCAGACAGAACCAATGAAGACGATCCCTGTCTTGCAGCAGCTTCTCCCTGGAAACTGCCAAGACCAACCAATCGTCGAGGTACCTCAGCAAACGGATCCCCTGAGCATGGGCCCAACTTGACACAAGAGAGAAGACCCTTGTGAACACTTGAGGGGCTGTGGTCAACCCGAAGCACAAGACTTTGAACTCGAAGATCTTGTCGGCCAGAGAGAAGCGAAGGAACTTCCTGGACGTGGGATGAACAGGGATTTTGAAGTATGTGTCCTTCAAGTCAATCAACAGCATGAAGTCGCCTTCCCTGACAGCTGCCAACACCGAGCGCGGGGTCTCTATCTTGAACCGTGTCTTCCTGATGAAGCGATTCAAGATGGATAAGTCGATAACAGGCCTCCATCCTCCTGACACCTTGGGCACCAAGAAGATGTGACTGTAAAACCCCGGGGACGGACGCACTACTTCCGCTATCGCATCCTTGTCCAGCATTTTCTGCACTTCCTCCTGAAGAGCCAAGAACTTCAGAGAATCTGGGGGATACGTCTTCCTGAGCTGCGGCTTGTCCAACAGAGGAGGAGAGAAGTCAAATGGCAACAGGTATCTCACCCGAAGGACATCTACCACCCACTTCTCCGCCCCGTAACCCTGCCACTTGACCCAGTGGTCAGCCAGGCACCCCCCACCCGTGGCGCAGGAGGGAGAGGCACCCAACCTACCGACGGCCCCCTTGACCTCTGCCCCTGGGGCCTCTTCTTGGTTTAAAGGGACAAGAGCATGGAAGGCCCTGCCAAAATCGAGGTCCTCGATGGCCTACCAGGCGATGATCTCCTCGATTGCTGCTGGACCGGGGGAGGAGGGGGGGGCAGATGTCTCCGAGGGCGAGACTCTGATTTAGACATGGCTTGGTGCACCAGTCGGTCCTTGGTGTCAGCCCGACGTCGGTCTATCGCATTGGCGAGTTCTGTCCGTGGAAACAAAAATAGAGACTCAAACAGATCACTGTTCCTCAAGGCCAGCAAAGACTCGGTGTTGAGCGACCTCTCCATCCTAGACAAAGCCGCGTCCCTCCTAACCAGAAGATTAGCCCATGAATTGGCACTGAGGTGAGCCAAATATGAAAACGCCTTGCCCCCGGACTGCAAAAGACTGGCAAGCGAGGCGGCACTCACCAACCCATCAGGGGACCTGTCAGAAGCTTTCTTGGCAATCACCACAGACCAGAGGTTCAGCCAAGAAACCGTCTGCAACATGGAGGCCGCCGTAGATTCCAAAGCTAAGGCGTCTTGCGGAGATAAGAACGGAGCCACTGACCTCACCTGTTCCAAAGTCAAACCCGGCTTCAGGCAACGACGGCAGGGTTAAGGTGACATGACAACAAAAACGCAGAGCTCGTAGCATAGTACTTCCTATGTCTTGTGAGAGGTGGGGGTAGTAGTTTGGTAGAGCCTCTAGAGCGAAGTGAACCGTCCCGGTCAGAAACAGAGGCGTTAACCTTCTGCAAGACCGACTGAATGTGCCCTGACAACGGCAGCTGGAGAGATGATTTGGGGTCCTGAGTAGCTCCCACCAAGGCTTCCAAGCAAGAAGGAGTGTAAGACGACCGAGCCTGAGTCCTACTTTTCAAATTGTTGAACCCACAAATGAGATCAACAACCTCCAAAAAGGAAGACAAACTCCTGCGTGTCCCCCTCTTCCTGCTCTGGCACCGGTGACCGACGACGAGAAGGATGTGTAGGCTCTTTTAACGCGTTTTCTTCACCAAAATTCACAGAAGGATTAGTAGGCAAACAGTCTGAAACCCCTACTAGCCTATCTGGGCTGGGTCCAAGCGTTAGCCTCCGAGACAGACCCACTGTAACATTAGGCACATCACTTACCTCAACAGGTGACTCCAGACGTCCATGAACAGACACAGGCATGGTGGCCGTACGTACGTGAGATGGGGGGTGAAACTCGAGCACTCGAGATTGACGGAGAATCCCTTATAGTGGAAGACTTGGAAGCAAGCAAACACTCCGGCTGCACCACATCCGTGCTCACTACCTTCGACTTCTTGACAGGCGCCTTCAGATCTTTACGGCGACGAATAGGAGAAGAAGGAGCACTATCATCACGTGCACGGACGGGGGAGGTTACAACACGCTTGTGATGTGCAAAGACGGGGTGGGGGGGTGGGGTGGTTGCACATACGAGATTCGGCAGCGAAGCAACCCCTGCAGAACACACATCACTAACACTGCCTAAAACCACAGCACTCTCGGGAACACGTCTGTGCTGTTCCTCCCTCGGCGGCGAAGGAAGGGCAAAGTCCTTAGCCTTCCAACGCTTAATACGCCTACAAGGCGTAGAGGGGGAAGAAGGGAAGAGGAAGACCTAGGCACCTTAGCTTTATGTTGCACTCTTCTCGGAAGGCGGGGACGAAGCAACGCGTTTCCTACCAGTCCTCCCAACCGATAAGGTAGCCAAAACTTCACATCTAAAACAGAGTCCCCCAACTTCACATCTAAAACAGAGTCCAGCCCCTGAAGCACTGCCTGGCATATGATCTTGGACTGATGTGCCAGAGAAGGCTCTGAAGACAAGGAAGGGAGATGTTTCGAACTAGGCGGCAGAGATGACGTCGCGGCTAAGAGAGGTGTATCGGAGGAGGTGACTGGGAGATACGTAATCGATGAGAGTGACATCACGACTTCCCCTCTGAGCAAGGGGGAAAGAGACGCCAATGGCGGAGGAATACACAAAAATGGGCCCCGTGATGACAATAACAAGGCTGACGCAGCAGCATCACTCCGAGAAAAGGCGGCGGCAGACACCGGCAGAGCAATACAGGCGGCCCGCGGTTAACGGCGCAATCACTCAACGGCGAATCGGTTTTACGGCGGTCGTCAAAAATATTCATTAAAAAAATAAGGCATTTTAAAGGTATCTTTACGGCACAAATTTCAGTTAACAGCGCCGCTAGCGCCGTTGTCTAACGAGTTCATACATATGTAGAAATGCCGTTCAGACCATAAAGGTTATGCAAATTATATTAACAAATTTTATGGAGAGTTATTACGTAGGTATTAGGGTAAAATATATGCCTCTGACGCTGTTCTATGCCGAAAATATCGAGTTACATAAGTGCAAATTTAGCTATGGATGTGTCTATTCATAATTGTTCATGCTTTTGTTTAAAATGTGTGTGAAAATGTATTACGTGAAAGGCATTTTTATTTCTGTACAGAAATATGATACAAAGGCAGCTTTTGAAACTGCCCTTCACGATAGCAAATACGATGTTTTTTCATGTTCTTTTCTGTGCAGAAATATGATAAAAAGGCAGCTTTTGAAACTCCCCTTCAAGTTATCGACTACGATCTGTTTTTCAAGTTCGTTCTTGTATGCCGCCGCGGCATACAAGAACGAACTTGAAAAACACATCGTAGTCGATAACTTGAAGGGGAGTTTCAAAAGCTGCCTTTTTATCATATTTCTGCACAGAAATAAAAATACCCTATTCGTAATACATTTTCATACACATTTTAAACAGAAAAGCATAAACATATATAAAATCGACACATCGATCGCTAATTTGCACTTTTTTTGCCGCCGTCTGCCGCTCTTCCAAAAATATCGAGTTAAAAAGAGAGAGAGAGAGAGGAGAGAGCGAGAGAGAGAGAGAGAGAGAGAGAGAGAGAGAGAAGAGAGAGGAGAAAAAAAGAAAAGTGTGCAGATTTAGCGATCGATGTGTCGATTTTTCAAATGTTTATGCTTTTATGTTTAAAATGTGTATGAAAATATATTGCGTAAAGGTATTGTCATTTTTGTACAGAAATAAGATACAAATTAAGGCAGCCTTTGTAACTACGCTCCACGTTGTCAGGGGATGGTTTTTCATGTTCGTTCTTGTCCGCCAGTTCCGAAAAATGCATTGTGTTATTTTATTAATTATGCATCTTTTCCATAAATCCTTTAAAAAGTTATACATTATTTCACTGTATCCAAGAATATTGTATGTATTCTCATATTATTGTATTTTAAAATACTACGGCAACTTAAGCCCGTATTCCGCGGAGCGGCCAATGTTGTGGTTTGAAATCAGCTGATGAATACGAGTCTGTTTCACCATAACGCAATTCTGAGCGAATGCTCTTGCTTCTAGTTAGCATAAACGAATATCTAGATACTTGACTTATATGAGACAAAGTTATTTTTCCTTATACAGCGTGTTTTTAGGTGGAAATATTTATTGAATATGTCTCGTTGTGAATGTGAACTACTATTTTTTTCGTTAACAGATTACGTTGGCGGCATGTTTATTGCGTAACAAATTACGTGATTCCGTTCGCAATACGTAATCCTTTATATCATCGTAATACGAACTTTACGTTATTTATCTTATATCGGCGTGAAACCAACAGTAAACTGTGTTCTTTCAAGCACAGTAGTTTTGATTAAAATTATTTTATCCCAATTTTATCTATGGTTGTGTGTGATGGCAGACGTTTACTGCAGTTTTATCCTTATAGTCATTAGCAGCTTGAACAGTTTTCTCAGCTTCAGTCATAATTAGGTTTAAATTTAACGGTATATTTCCCGATTGATCTTTAATCTATATTGATCTCCGATCTATAGCGAATAAAGTTATTACATTAAGATATCTCAGTTCTATTCTATACATAACGCCATTTATAACAAATACGGTAATGTTGCACTGTAGTACGATGATCGAAATACAAGCCAAACAGTTCGGTTGTACTTAGAAAAAAAAAATCGTTTCTCGTTCGGTTGTTCATGGTTGTACACGTTCACGCAACGAGTATAACGTTAAAACCATACTTTCACCATTCTCTTTTGCTGTTATTGAACTTATGTAACTAGAAGATGGATAAAGTTAGGCCATTGTAATTTGATCTCTCATAAAATCGAACTATCAAGACTAATGATCGTAACCTGAACACTACAGATACCTGTACACTGTATAAACTTTATTATATCTTTACATACTCTAGACACCCACATGTACTGTACAGTAAATTCAGTATAGTTACTTATAACGTGCATAAATACAATTTTACTTATTGCGCCGTTGTGGGATTACGGCGCCTTTGACTGGTCTAGAGTTTCGAAAGAAGGTGCGGCGGCCGTAGGCTGGAAAATCGCTCAGCGTCGAAAATCGCTTGGCGTCGGTGGCCAGGAACGGAACCCCTGCCGCTAACCGAGGGCCGCCTGTACAAGATGGCAGACTGCTCTCACCCACGGAGACGAGGCCAGGAGGAGGGGGATGGCCTGGCTGGACCGGGGAGGGGGGGTGCAAAATATTTAGATTTATGGTGAATTTAAAAAAAATCTTTCCTTCCCTTCGCGTGCGGATTCTCCGCCACAAATCTCCGAAATGCGTACGTCCCATTCTCAGAATATTTGCTCCGTTTCATATTAGGCATTTCATAGAGTTTTATATATGAAAATGTGCGCAATTTCATGTAGAATAAAACGAAAAATATTTGAAGGTTGTAGCTTTTCTTATTCCCGAAATAATTGCATATAAAAAATATATATATAAAAAAATTCGACATTCGGTCAACTTTAACTCGTCAGATATGGTCAAAAACTGCAAATGTAAGCTAATACTCTTACAGTATAGTAATATTCAATCATTTGTCTTCATTTTGAAAGAAATTGGAAGTCTCTAGGACAATATTTAGATTTATGATGAATTTTTGAAAAAAATATTTGTTTACGTCTGCGAGTTACGAATTCATGCATTATTTGGTGATAATATTTTCTCTGTGTTGCTTTTATCGTTTTACAATGTGTTAGATACCAAAATGATCGCAATTTAGTGTACATTAAAAAAAATAAAAAGTAACTAGTTACCTTTAACCGTTTTGCGCACAGCGCGATTTGAATACAATTATATATGAAATTTCGTTTTGCGCTATCATATATCGCATTATTTATATATGATAATGATAATTTTTTTCATTTCTGATGGTTGCATACTAAACTTCAGGCAATGACAAAAAAAGGAGCCAAAAATGAACTCTTAAATCTTGAAAACTAAGCGCGCTGTGATTTTTTGAAAAAAACATTTTTTCCGCTTCCGCGCTCACTCCGAAACCCCTCCGGCATACGGGAGACACTCCGAAACCCCTCCGGCATACGGGAGACAATTTTTTATTTACCGCTCCGGCGTAAGAGGGTTAAGAATATGTTTTCCCGTAACAAATAACATGATTATTTACAAAATTCCTTGTAAGGATTGCCCATCTTTTTACGTTGGTCAGTCAAATAAAAATTTGTGTGTACGTATTAAGCAGCATATGTATTCAGTTAGAACAGCCCAGACTTCAAATGCACTGTTTATCAATCTGATTGAAAAATCTCATGCGATACCTCTGTAGTTGCTAGATCTAATGATTATGTTTCAAGAAATTTACTGGAATAAGCAATTATACAAATCACTAATAAAAACAACCTAAATCTTAATCTGGGATTGTACCATTTG